>NC_044498.1:44076035-44276035 GCF_902362185.1 Chanos chanos | reverse complement strand
GATTATTACACGGATTATGTGGCCACACGTTGGTACCGGGCCCCGGAGCTGTTGGTGGGAGACACACAGTACGGCCCCCCAGTGGACGTGTGGGCGGTGGGCTGCGTGTTCGCTGAGCTGCTCTCCGGTGCACCTTTGTGGCCGGGAAAATCAGATGTGGACCAACTTTACCTCATCAGGAAAACACTGGGTGAGTTTGGCAGCATTGGCGACAGGAAACGCGGACCATAGTCTGATGCACTGCGCAGAGTTTTCCTCCGATTCTTCAATTTACCATTCTTTGGGTGTCAGAAAGTAAAATATCATTTTACTTGTGTCGTCTTTGATTAAGGTTAAAAGATTAAATTTCCGTGATCGAACACACACACTGTGAGCAGTGAGTTTGACCTCTGTATTTAACACATCCTTACACACCAGTAGTGAGCACACACAACCACTAGGTGCGGGAGCACTCACTCACTCATTATCTAAACCGCTTATCCTGATTAGGGTCGCGGGGGGTGCTGGAGCCTATCCCAGCGCACATAGGGCGAAAGGCGGGGAAACACCCTGGACAGGTCGCCAGTCCATCGCAGGACAGACACACAGACAAACACACTCACATTCATACCTAAGGGCAATTTAGTGTCTCCAATTCACCTAACCTGCATGTCTTTGGACTGTGGGAGGAAACCGGAGCTCCCGGAGGAAACCCACGCAGACATGGGGAGAACATGCAAACTCCACACAGAAAGGACCCTGAGCACCCAGCCAGGAACCGAACCCGAAACCTTCTTGCTGTGAGGCAACAGCGCTACCCACTGCGCCGCCCGGTGCGGGAGCAGTTGGGGGTTAAGTGCCTTGCCCAAGGGCACTTCAGCCGTGGGATGTTTCGTGCCGGTCCTGGGATTCGAACCGGTGACCTTTCACCGGTTCGGTTTTGCCATGGGCTGCCTCCTAAAATTTTGACCCCGACGTGATTTGAACACGCAACCTTCTGATCTGGAGTCAGACGCGCTACCGTTGCGCCACGAGGTCTTTGGGGACAGGTCTGTTTAGGACTTTATCTTGTAATCGTCCTTACTCTGATAAGCTGTCGTCTGGTAATTGGTACTCTTTGGAAACAGTACTGTTTAGGACTTTATGTTGTAATTGTCCTTACTTTGATAAGCTATCATCTGGTGATTGGCACCAAAATTATAGAGCCTCATGGTTTGATACCATATGGTGTGTGTGTGTGTGTATTAGTGTGATCAATTCCTAGTTAGTATAGTGGTGAGTATCCCTGCCTGTCACGTGGGTGACTGGGGTTCGATTCCCTAATGGGTTGGTAATATTTTTGGGCAGCACGGTGGCTCAGTGGTTAGCACTGTTGCCTCACAGCAAGAAGGTCCTGGGTTCGAATTCCACAGCTTGCGTATATTCTCTGCTCTGGTTTCCTCCCACCATACAAATATGTTAAGGTTAACACCTGTCGGTGTGAAGGATGGATCGAATGCAGAGGTTGAATTTCACTGCCCACTGCTCCTAGTGTGTGTGTGACAATAAAGTACTTAACTAACTTAGTGTGTGTTTAAGATGAGTGTGTTTCACTGCATTTACAGGAGATCTGATCCCCAGACACCAGCAGGTCTTCAGCAACAACCAGTTTTTCAGTGGAGTGTGTGTTCCTGAGCCTCAGGAAATGGTGAGAACACACACACACACACACAGAACTTCATATCAGTGTGCAATCTCCACTGTTTTCAGTCATTGTATGGTACTGTGTTTATAAAGGGCAACGCGTTTGATGTCATCCATTTACTCCTCTCTGTGTGTCAATAGGAACCTCTGGAGCAGAAACACCCAAACATCTCATACCAGGCACTGAGTTTAATGAAGGTAATTCTCACTCTTCCCCTACAAAATAAGCATATGTCCCACCCAGGTTCAGATTTGATCAGAGTCTCGTTCCCAGGCTTATGAAAACTCCAGTGTGTAAGTGATGTTTGTCACTGTAAATGAAATTCATTTAGTTTAGAGGGATTTCCCTTAACCCCACACCGCCACCTAAAGTCTGTCTTTCTTTCTCTCTCTCTCTCTTTCTCTCTCCCTCAGGGCTGTTTGAGAATGGACCCTGCGGAGAGGTTGTCATGTGAACAGCTCCTGGAACACTCGTACTTTGACAGTCAGCGCGAGGAACACGAGAGAGCAGCACGAGAACTCGACCGCACTGCCAAAAGACGAACGCGCCAGCCGCGAAAACACCTGCCGCCTGGCGTGAGTTAGCTTCGACCGTTGAGAGTGTGTGATGTCACATACGCTCGCACCGCGACCAAAAAGATTTGTTTTGTTTTTAAGGAACCGGGGAACTACTCTACTTTACATGATGATAAACTGTGTTAGTAGTATGGTAACCATACTCAGTTAGCAGATGATGGGAAATAACTTGAAATACATATGAAGTTACTGTGGACCCATGCTGTTGTGTCACAAGACTTCTCAATGGACCAATCACAATTTAACCTCTGTAATATATGATAACATATATCATTTAACTAGAGATTCTCTCTCTCTCTCTCTCTCCCTCTCTTTCCCTCTCCCTCTCTTTCTCTCTCTCTCTCCCTCTCTCAGTATTTGCCTCAGCTGACCAGCAGCAGCATCTTCCCTGCTGTGGACAGCAGAAAATACAACAACAACCTGCGTAAATTCAACTACCATTTCCCCAACATATAGCGCCCCACCGCTGCGTCAGCCCCGTTTAAACCCCATACAGCTCAGTCCCTCTCTCTACTGACTAATGACGGACATATCAAATAACCAGTCTGTATGCTTGAATGGGCATTCCTTAACATTTCACAGCAGTCAAGGGAGGGATCCTGTTTTAGAGTACTAGGATGAGATCCCCAAAAGGGGGAAGTTCACCCTCTCACGGCTCTGGACCCATTATAACATTTCACCCCTCATCATACAATCACTGGTGCTGAAACTTTATTTCAGTAGGCCGATATGTACCAATGGTTTTATTAGACATTTTGAAACATCAGTAAGCATATCTATGATCAATGACTTCCACAGCTCACCAAGTAAAACAGATGACTTTGTCCCACTTCCTGTGAGAATAAATAAGAGATGGTTTGCATCATGATTACATGATGATGAAGAAGCATTGGGCCTTGCACTGGATAGAACTTTAGGACTTTATTAACATTTAAAGTTACATTTATGAATTCCATACTAAGACTTTTTGATGAGGAGTACAAAAAATATATACTGAAATGCTTACAAACATCCAAATAAGTGTTATAAGGGGTCTAGATGCAAAAAAAGAGTGAACTTTCACTTTAAGAATGAATACTGGAAGATGTATTACCTGAAACTTCCCAAAGTAACTCTGACAAAACTATAACAGCTCTCTGAACACTTTATGTCACATTAAGACATGACACGAGACACTGCCGCTGTGACACACCACTGTGTCATAGGGCAAACACGGGGCATTCGCTTATCTGAGGTGTACCTCTTGCTTCGCTGTGAGGTCATTTTCATTTGAAGTAGTGTCATAAAACGAAATGAAGACACAGAGTTGTTTAAGACGGGCTGTACAACAGCTATGACATCTTCCTGGAATCCTAATGTTTTCGGGTGAAATACTACCTGGTAAAGTACTACACTCTCCAAATAGCCAGCAGCACCACAGTGACTCTGAGGCTAACCTGACATCCACCTTTGTCTGCTTGGCCAGCTCAGGAAAACAAGCCCCAGACCAGAGGCCCCATCCACGGGCCCAAACCTTAGCCCAGGGAACATAAGAGGTTCCTTTAGATGTCAGTCTATGCACAACAGTAAGTTTCCTACAGAGAGGACACTTCTACCTGAGGTTTTGACTTTACGTGTGACTCAGTGCTAGTTTTACTACTTGGCATATTTGTGTACTTTGACAAAGAGCTCTTCTAGGCTCTGCTAGTAGATGCACTAAAAGGAGGGGATAAGTCCCCCAATATTTTACTGCCTTTCCCTGTTTGCCAAATCTGCTTTTTTTTTTTTTAAATATTGAGAAAATTAGTGAAATGATTTAATAGTGAGTTATATGTGTGATTAGTTATATTTTGCTTTAACAGCGACAGGGTGAGAACACCTGTTTTAGAAGATGTTTGAAACAAACTTAGTCTAATTAGTGAAACCTGGTTCTTTCGGGAGGAGAAAACAGATCTTATTATTTTGGGGGCATTAGATAGATTTTATTCCCCCGTGTTTTAATGCTAATTTCCACTAATTTCACAAAACAGGGACTTTATCATATTATAATGATAAAGTGCTGACCTACTATTTTGTAAACACATATACAGATTTGATGTGTTACGGCTTTGAACTGCTAAACTTTTAAACTTACATTTTCATGTTGTATTTTAATAACCCCCAATCCAATTTAAATTTTTGAACTTACAGAACTTCAGTGTACAATTTGTCAGTTGCTGCAACCTGTTGTTTTGATTAATCACTTTTATTAGACCTTAATGAAGCAATTAGTAACTGTGTAGATGTGATAGTTCCCAAAAGAACCGGTGCTAAAAAATAATGATAGCCATTACACTCGCACTGAACTTGCACCAAATGCCAATTTTGATGTTTCCCAAATTCATGGGTTCTTTTATTTCTTAGTATCTCTGTCTACACACATGTTTTTCTTACAAGTGCCGTGTCTCTCTTGTACTTTTCTATGAAACAAAGTTTATAATACACAAAATAAAGGGGATGAAACTAATGAGTGAGAAAGTAATGCTATCCATTCTGTTTTCGATGAGCAGATGCATTAAAAGAGCAGTTTAAGCACCGGTGCCGTGCTTTTTGTCCTTTTTCCCATCCCTTAGTGCCTCCGATGAAACCTGGAAACAATGCTCACTCCTTGTCTAGGTTGCCATGGCGCCCACTGCGCCATGGACCTATGACTATGTCCGTGACTCTGATTGGTCAGGCCAAATCCAGCTCTATGGTCAGTTTGGGCAGGGCTGTCTGAAGTCTGTCCACTGTTTTCTCTCTCTCTCGGATTCCAGGCAGGTCACTGAGAAACAGATATTCTAAATTCCTGTCAGGAAATATCAAACAACAGGTTAGTATTTACTGTCACACCTACATACAGCAGGGTACTTAATAACTGAGGGAAGATGTAATTTTCTCTCACAGGGAAGTGATTACTTCATTGGAAACTAATCCTTGGGATAATTTCACTGAAACTGAACACTAATGCTCCAAAGGTTCCTCTATGGTATCGCCTTTCCCTTCCCTCTCCAAATGATTTGCACTTTAAGGGCTGAATTAAAACAAACTGTCATGTTAGGACCAAATTAAAACAAACCCTTTTCCATGGAAACTACCACTAAAGCCGTTATTAAGCAAACACATTCCTGTCTCATCAGTAATACTGCATTGGAATAGCACTGATTGGTGCTTTCCCCACATTTTCACTGAATAATGAAGGAAGCTGACTGATTGTTATGGCTGTGTTTCAGGTATAGACCGGACACCTCAGTAAATGAGAACTGGAGTGAAGAGTGATTTGTTGTGAGGACTATGTTCGGGTTTGTGTTTAGGTCTCTCTGCCTACAGAACAACTTATTCACACCCGATTGAATCAGTGAGTCACGTGGCTGACACTCGTCTTTCGTGTTCCTACCGAAGTCGATAGAGAGAGACGACGCCCTTGTCCGTCACGTTGCCGCAGGAGACGATCTCCATTTTGAGCAGGCTGGCCTGCAGGTTCTCAATACCGCTCAGTCTCTCAAGACACACGTCCTCAATGTAGATACACTTATTCAGCTTGATCTCCTCCACGTGCTTCAGACCATCTATAGGATACACAGTAAACAGTATACTTGCCTTGTGCTAAGATCAAAGTGTTCAGTAAAGTACAGCCCTTATAACGCTGTGCTGTATTGTCAGTACACAACAGGTCTATGTCCTTTTTGGTTTGGTGTAAAGCAAAGTTAAATAAAATAACCATGGGAATAATCATTAAATTGCTCCGTTGGTTAGCTGGAAAGCCTGTGGGTCGAATATGAGCAGTGATCTCACTAATGGAAAGATGAGTCAGCCTAAATGAATTAGAGATACTGCTGATTTGAAACCATCCTGCTTTGACCAGTTTCTGAGGTGGAACATAACCAGTTATTTTTTATCGTAACTGTTGCTGTAACATGCTACTCAACAGACACTCAAAATATACGCAGAAAATACTTTTTGTACATTTCAAAAGCAGAATATATATCCTGAAGAATTCATACATTTCATATAGAATCTATAAAAACGTTTTCATACATTTTCCCCAAACCATACTGGTATTTCTTTTAGATTTGTGAGCCAAGCCTTGCACATGAAATGACAGCCATTTCACTCAGTGACAGTGCTGTATTTTTAAAGAGATCTTTCTCTCACTTTCCCAGCTCAGGGTGTGCCTGGTGTCACAGACAGGCTATTATCAGTGTCTCTGTGTAAAACATCCTGCTCACCTGCGTCACTCACCTGGGGACCTGCTCAAATCACTTTAGGCTCTGCAATGGTCACTTTAACCCTTACCCCAGACACACACAGGAGTAACATTCACTCTCACCTTAAACAGGTATACAACTAACTCAGCTCCTCCTTTTTCCGATTCTCTCTTTCCCTTGCCCTCTCAGATACACACACACACACATACATGCAGTACCTTTCAACCCAGTCTTTCACGCACTTTGAACAGTATGCCATGATGTCAACAAATAAGTTTCACCAGGCAGTTTTGCCTCTGGAAAAAAAAGATCTGTTCAAAGATCTCTGAATTGTAAGAAAAGTGGAGCTCAAAACCTCTACAGTGGTGACAGTTTAGGTTGCGCTCTTACCCGGGTGACTGCATCTAATTAAGTGTACGGTTTGTCTGCACTTAAGGGTTTAAGTGCTCTTATTTATTTAACTGTTTGTGCTGGTTGCGTTTGATTTCTGTAGAGCGCGCTCACCCAGGTGGTCGAACCCTCTGTACATTATACAGGACTCGGTGGCGTCGATTGCTTCAATTCTGTAACGGCCCAGTGGGCCTGTGGGAAGGCCGTTGTAGTCGTGCTGCCACCGATCAAAGCCCTGGAAACGCACTTTAGCCCCACAGCGCAAGAGCCACTCAGACGCCGCCCGGTCCGGACCTACCGCTTTAATACGTTCATAATCCACTCTGTATACAAAGAGAAGGAAATGACAGTTACTCTCTTTGAACGGTCCTTCAGAAGGCTGGCATAAAATCTACGAAATTTAAGACGCTTTTAAGGCAGGACAGAGACAATAATATGAAGAACATTGCAGTTGTCGTTATGGATATGAACATATATACATATAAATGTACAATCTGCGTTTGTCCAGTAAGATGTTATGAAACTCCTTGCAGAATTCCTCAGCGAGGATGTCACTAATGAATTTTCCACAAAGTGAACCAGTCGCCCCTCATTCTCCTCTTAAACTGAAATTTGCGTTGAACTCAGATTACTACAACCCATGAAATAGTTACACGTTAAAAGGTCCTGACTTTTCCCAAAAACACTAGTCCCTTTGTGCCTGTCGGTCATCAAGCGTGTAATTGCAGTGTTGATGTTAAATTACATTACTTGTTGAATACAGCATTAAGCCAACCCCAGAACTCTCGACTGCCCCCTGGTGGCAGCGTCCTCTGCGTTGATAAAGCTGTCTGTACTGTTCGCGTCAGAAATCTCATATCTTTGGCTCTGAAACACATTATATTTTTCATGTCATTATTTAAACAGCTTTTCATTCCCACATGTTAAAGCTGCCTAGCTGGTTATACGAAGACATTATGTTATCTGACGTTATGGATTGCCGCTTGAGCAGTGAACAGAACTGTATGTCTTGTGCTAAGGGGCAAAAGCAGTGTAATAGCTTAAGCGATACAAGGTAAAACAAACTTAACGTTAGCTATAATTCGGCGATACGAAATGCACATATTAATGAGTTGAGTGCGTATGTAACAACAATTTATCCTCTAGTTTTGTACGTTGGAAGTTTGAAGGAGATTTTTATATGCAGTTCATACTATCTGGCGCGTATAAAGTAATATATTAGAGGAGGACAATGAAGAATACTCCTTCGTATCTGCATGACAGTTGTCCAGAACACTCACCTTTCCCCTTCAAACAGCCTTCCTTATTTACATGGTACGCCAGTGCTTCCCTCTTGAACTTTCAACCCAGACGTCTTTTCCTCACGGTTGCTCATTGGTCCAGTAATGGTGGATCAAACACATATAATAGGAAGACAGAAAACTCCCGGTAAAAAGCTGTCGACCATCGCGCGGAGAGAACTCATGACCAAATAAGGCAATGAGCAGAAGAGGTTGTCCAGTTTTCGTTGAAGTCGTAACAATTTTGATTTCGTAAAAATGAAACATCAGATTTTTACGTGCCACCCTTTATAACAAGAATTTTCTGTCGTGAAAAATAACTAACTGGAGCGTTTAATACATTATCATTGTCTCAAAAATGAGCTTTCAGAGAAAGATTTTTTTTCATACAATGAGTGTGTTCTAATAATCATCATATGTATATGACCGTCTCCCCTGCCGTTCATTACTCCAATATTAATTAGTCCTGTTTTAGATCCATTCCTTGTCTTCAGGAACGAAGATTGTCCGTAGTATACACAAGTCAGACATCTGCTCCTTTTCAACAATCTGTGATAGGTGGTAGGAGGGGGATGGGGTGGAGTTAAGAAATGTTTCAGCAGGTTAGCAAATAAGCTAGATGAGAGGGGTCTAGTTGAGGAGTCAGATTAATGTCACCAAGACTCTTAAAATGTTTGAAAGATAGCTGATAAAACTTTTAATCTATCCTCTTCAATGATGATTCGTACGCTGCGTAATGCCTCAGCAGGCGCTGTTTTACTTGTGAGAAGACCAAAGTCCTTAAAGTGCATTACCGCCAGATACCAGCACAGTGGGTAAGTCACTGTGACTGCAGTTTGTTGTCAAGGTATTCGTGGTGAATGACATCCACTGTAGTACACAAGTCAATACAGATCATGTACATGCCACGTCTCAGTAATCTTTGATCAGTGTCAGTCATTAGTTTTAATGCCATACAAATATACACTTAGAGGAGTCACAGCACGTTTTAGTTAGACTTAGAAGATACACGTCGCTAGGATACAGCCGTTTGCCAACTCTGTTAACATATAATCCATAAACATTAAATAGTGAATGAGCATGAGTTGTTGACAAGTGATTTGTTGGTTTTGGGAAACGAACGATTTAGAGAGCAAACTGCATCTCACACCAATACAGCTTCATGTAACTTCGCACGTTTCCACATCCTGGTATGTCGGAAATAATATGATATCATGTAAACTCATGTTGAACTCAACTCACTCATCCCGGAATTTATCTATTTTAAGGTTATTACATGTGTGTCCATCTTAATGGGTGTTTCTGAGATACTGACCAATGGAACCGCACTATGCTGAGCACAGCGAGATGAACTTTGGCTCTCTAAACAAAAATGAAGTTTGAACAAAATTAGGAAACGCCGTAGGATAATACACAGTCATAAATTCATAGGAATGTGTAAAAATGTCTGAAGAAGGGGCAGTTTTAGGTAATGTGGTTTTAACAGACAGCCCAACTTAGTTCCAGAGAAGAAAATGACCCAAAGCAAAGTTAGCTAAAATCAGCAGACTCCTATTCCACCAACATATTTTATCATATGAAAGCAAGACCTTATTCACGAGTTTCAGTTTAATATTATGAGTAATTAGGAACACTTGGATGCAGAGATATAATCTCTTGTGAATTTGAGTCATGTTTTTAATGAAGACCAAAAAGCTTATAGTTACATACATGAGATCCATATGACACTCATTAGTGTATGCTCTGATGCATTTGCTGAAGTCTTGTGTATGTTTTTTTTGCAGATGTTGCGATGTGGCTGTGGTTGGAGGTGGTATCGTGGGTCTGGCCTCAGCAAGGGAACTGATACTTCGCCATCCCAATCTCACCTTCACGCTGCTGGAGAAGGAGAAAGAACTCTGTAAGTGTGCGTTAGAGTTTGTGTTTTTGGCAGAGTTTCGCCAAGCCCGTGCTCGGGTCTGTCACACACATGCTTTGCACATTCCTGGAATATTTCTCTCCCCTCTCTCTCTCTCTCTCTCTCTCTCACTCATACACACACACACAGGCAAGAGACCGACCTCTGTTATTTTTGCTGAAGCTTAAACATTTTGGCCTTTTTCTTTCGTGTTCTCTGTCACGTGTTATTGTTGTCCTGTGTGTCCAGCCATACACCAGAGTGGCCATAACAGTGGGGTCATCCACAGTGGGATTTACTACACACCAGGCTCTCTGAAGGCTCGTCTGTGCGTGCGGGGTTCTACGCTCGCCTATGAGTACTGTGAGAAGAAAGGCATTCCTTACAAGAGATGTGGAAAGGTGGAGACAATTAGCAATAACAGCTGAAACAACCTCGAGATTGTCAAGGGCTGGTGAAGATAGGTGGCATAAGTTGCTATACGGTCTATATGTGTGGTACTTTTAGCTTGTGCTATTATGTGTGATTCATTAACAGGTAGATTGTACTCTTGAAATCATGCGTCTGTGTGCATGTGTGTCTGCAAGAAATATGCATGAGTCCAAATCAGATGTTTCTTTTTCTGTCATGACTGCGTACATGTGTGTTTAGCTCATCGTTGCCGTGGAGAGAGAGGAGATCCCTCGTCTGAAGGCCCTGTATGAACGGGGTCAAAAGAATAATGTACGAGAGCTCAGCATCATCGATGCCAAAGCCATCAGAGAGAGAGAGCCCTACTGCAGGGTGAGATGCCCTCTTGCATGTGCGCGTATGTGTGTGTGTGTGAAGTTTGTGATCAAACGTCAGTGATAACAGATGTTTAGTAATTGAGATAGTTTGTGAATGATAAAGTGAGTAATGGAGAGAGTGAGTATGTATGAAATATGACTCTAACATGTTTCCAAGTGTGTTTTTAAGGACCATTTTTTTGGTTCTGCAGGGTCTGATGGCGCTGGATTCTCCCTATACCGGGATAGTGGACTGGCGCGTGGTGGCTCTCTCATATGGGAAAGACTTCCAGCAGGCTGGGGGCACCGTGCTGACAGGGTTTGAGGCCAGTGATATCACCATGGCAACAGAAAGCCCAGCTGGGAGTTCTGAAGGTAGGGCATGTGACTCAAGTCCCATTTTGTGCATGTGGTATTGTTTGAGAACTATCTGTTCTTTCATACTGACATGCTATTCATTTTCACAGGTCTGAAGCACCCCATTGTTATCAGAGGCTCAAAGGTAGCATTCATTGAACTGTGTCTTGAATGAATGTCAATATTTGTTTATGTTTGACCAAATTAGAGTGCTGAAGTATGGAACTGAAATCACAGTTGCAATCTCAAAAGATGCATGATATTATTTTCTAGCATACTTGTTAGTTGCAGTGTATTGTGTGTGCATGCGTACAGGGGGAAGAGGTTCGTTGTCGGTACGTGCTGACGTGTGGGGGTCTGTACTCTGACAGACTTTCTCAAATCTCTGGCTGCAGTCCTGAGCCGCGTATCGTACCTTTCAGAGGAGATTACCTGGTTCTCAAACCTGAGAAACACTACCTCGTCAGGGGCAACATCTACCCAGTGAGTCCACAAACCTCCAGAAATCCCATTTCATATGCAAAAAATATCATAGTTTTTGGAATGTTCTGTGCAATGCAGACAGTACAGAGCTGGCAAAGTTGTAGACTCGATGAAAACACAATAGCTTTTTTTGATTTTTTTTTTTTTTAGGTGCCAGACCCACGGTTTCCTTTTCTTGGGGTTCACTTTACTCCCCGTATGGATGGCAGTGTGTGGCTTGGTCCCAATGCTGTACTGGCCTTCAAACGAGAAGGATACGAAGTGTATGACTTTGACCTTCAGGACTTTGGAGATGCAGTCTCCTTTAGGTACCCATCTCAATTCAGGCTACAGATGGGAACACAATGGGGTTATTACACAGTAATAAGCCCTTATAACACACTGCTACCTGTCTCCTCCTGAATAGCTACATTATAGTTGTATAATTGAAAACAAACTGCTCTGTGTGTGTGTGTGTGTGTGCGCGCATGTGTTTGTTTGGATGTGTTTTTGTGTATGTGTGTGTGTATCTCTCTCTCTCTCATTGTCTGCCTGTCTCAGAGGATTACAGCGGCTTGTGATGAAGAATTTGACATATGGGGTAGGAGAGATGTATAGAGGTGTGTTCATCAGTGCTCAGGTGAAGATCCTACAGAAGTACATACCAGAGCTGAGTGTCAGTGACGTGCTCAGGTACATGCAGCCTGAGAGTTTCATTCTCTCCAGCCTGACTCAGTGTGTCATTGTATTACGAACTGCTTAGCTCTGTTATGGGTTGCTGTGTTGTTCATGATGTTGAAATATCACACTGAATCGAGATGTGTTAACAGGTTGTTTTTTTACATAAAAGGCCATAAATTTCCATAAAGCATGTTGGTATCTTAAAAGGGTACCGTTCTTGAACTTCGACAGGTCATGTTGTTGTTGTTGATTCTGTGCTCGTGGTGTTGCAGGGGTCCGGCGGGAGTGAGGGCGCAGGCGCTGGACCGGGACGGGAATCTGGTCGACGATTTCGTGTTTGACGGAGGGGCGGGTGCCGTGGGAAGTCGCGTTCTGCACGTGCGGAATGCCCCCTCGCCCGCCGCCACGTCCTCCCTGGCCATCGCCGAGATAATTGCGGACGAGGTGCAGAACCGCTTCACCCTCTAGAGGCATCCCTCTGACCGACGGGGTCTAAGCAGCACCACCACAGACTGACAGAGGACCGAGGAGAGCGACACCGAGGCTGACCGGTGGCCTCAGATCTCTCGCAGAGTGTTTAACAAGGGTAGCTGTGGTTTGGCTTAACGTGACAGAGTCTAAAGGTTAACTCAGTTTGTCAGATAATGATTGTCACAGTGAGGTTACACTACAGCCTGTGCTCACTTGAACTAAAACAGACCCTAAATAATCGCCTTCATCATGGAGTTACTGTAGAGATTCTGCATCAGTATTTCTTTTGTTTTTGTTTTTTGGTTTTTGTTTTTTTTTTTAGCCCAGACTGTATGAGTAGCCTATGACTGATAGGCAGCGTTGATAAAATTTGTCCACAAGTCCCATACTTGTTCTGTTGCTGTTGGAAGTGAGCGCAACAAATATTAGTACAGCTTTCTGGTTTTGCTTCTTTTATACTGTAGTGGTTGGACCTGCTGAAAAAAAGTACATGAAATTCACTGCCATGATGAGAGACTGTCTTACAAAGCAGCGAATTTAGTTTGACATGATCACATTAGCAACACGCTAAATGCACTTTTTCCATCCAGACCATATATTGTATGTGTATTTTGGAGTTCACAGATGACCTAAGTGATTTACAGTAATGATTGTCAGATGAAAAAGAATCTAGAATAATCTAGATCTTTAGTCTTAGTACTTTGTATTCTATAACCTTTGGTACTATGGTGCTATTATAATGTTTTGCAATGTATTTTAATGACTTGTGGTTACTGATTGAGTGTGTGTAACAAAGAAAGACTTTGTGAAGCGTTTTGGATGAATCTCTTTATGTAACAAAGTCTAAGAGAGAAGATGT
Organism: Chanos chanos; assembly: GCF_902362185.1. Taxonomy (NCBI): domain Eukaryota; kingdom Metazoa; phylum Chordata; class Actinopteri; order Gonorynchiformes; family Chanidae; genus Chanos; species Chanos chanos. The sequence goes on along the minus strand of NC_044498.1, from coordinate 44,262,428 downwards.
ATACTGTTGTAATGACAAATCTGAGTTTCCTCATTAGTTTTTTATAGGAGAGACTGCTCCACCAAAAAAAAAAAAAAGGCGGACAGTGGAAAATTTTGGTGAACATTTTGGTGGATTTGTCACTTAAGAAAAACAAACATGGCCATCTGATTGTGAGTCATAGGAAATGTAGCACACTTTAATTGGCTGCCGGGATGCTTTTTGGCATTTCTTCAGTCTGAACTGTGATGTTCTATGTTGGGATACATACATAAATGCTTTAAGTATTTTCTCAACGTATTTGCTAATGTATTTAATTATTGTAGCACTATAACGCTATGTATGTTGTTGAGTTTGGTTAAAAATAAAACATGTTTGATGGTTGTATTAATCCTGAAAATGAAAAATTGCATTTACCATAGTGATTCAGGGTGACAAAGCCTTATTTGCATCAAGATCATCATGACCTGAGTGGAAGCAATCACCCCCCCAACCCTCCACCCAGTTTCCTTAGAATATTTTTTGTGTTGGTAAAGGTAAGTTGATGAAACGCAGAGGACGTTCTGCTATTGTCGTCCGCCTGTCTTTTGAGACAAGTGATGGAGGCAGTGCCTTGCCACTGAAACCATTTCTTAACCCACGGTTTCATGATTTTAGTTGGCCGCATAGGGGCAGTGTTTAGTATTCAATGAATGTATCCTAAAAGGAGCCGTCAAATTTGCACCGAATTAAGAACGACGAGTAAAAATGTTTAAAACGGTATTTTCAGCTATACCACCACTTCTTGGCACTTTCTAAAACTTTTCATTTCTCCGTTCAAAATACCTGGAACAGAATAACAGAATGTAGAACTTTATCGAGAAAAGATATTTAAATCTCTCGTGTTTTTACATTGCTATTTTACTTTTTGCACGATGTAGCTCCAATTGGATGCCGCGATTAATTTTCTGTCTGTTTTCTTGTTTTGAAACATTTATAGCGTCCACACATAAATGCTCATTTCGCTGTAGAGGCAGACGAGTATGTAACATTGATTTTCTGACAGTAATTCGACCACAGTCGTGGTTGTTTTGGTTCCGTCTTATCGAGTGTATTTCGAAAACTAAAACTGGGACTAAGCTTGGTTTGTTTCACGGGAGTCAAGGCGTTCAGTGGACGCTAAGCGATCCCTCCCTTCGCGTTACGCAGATGCGGGAAGTGAGCCGACGCAGGAACGCAAAATGAGCAAGTGAGGGGCTGTGATTAGTTCAGACATGGACACTGGCGCTGAACGGGAGAGTTGAGTCGGGACTAAGTCCAGCGTTGCCAATAACAATAACAAAACATCACCTCTCCATACTTTTTGCTGGAGTATAATCGGATTAATTTTAAACCAACACGGCTGAATTTTTATGGAGCGCGCCACCGACAAACAGGGAAAAGATGACACTTTCTCTCAAAAACGGCAGAGAAGAAACTCTTCCTTTGGAATTGAATGAAGACTCCTGTGCCACAACACAGCCCTCTGTGCACCAAGGCCAAAGAGCCAGGCAGCGCATACAGATGTGTTTTTAGTCAGTCGACAACAAAATATACCCGACATATATAACAAGGACAGAGCCAGATGCAAAAAATAGTCGATGTGATATCCAAGCCATGACATCTTATTGATCTAAATGTTAATTTTCGAGTGTCTCGTTAGGTAGCTAACAGCTAGCCAGTAAGCTATCTTGCTTGGATATGATCTCGGGTGGAAACAGAGCCTGACAATTCGCTAGCACTTATCCTAGCGTAGCCTGGCAGCTAATGTCAGCCAGTTAGCTAGCTAATTACGTACGGCTCTATGCATTTATCCTAGCTAGATAGCTAACAAAATAAAGTAAGTTAGTCTCTGAGTTTACTTGAACCATTGTGAAACAACGAAAAGTTGAAAACTTTCAAGCTGCGTAAAATGGACAAATAAGACGTGTTCCTCTTTTATCCAAAGGCTTGTTCAACTAGTGTGTTGGCTTAATAACGTATCACATTTTGACTGAGCTCGGTCAAGTTCGGTTTTTTTTTTTTCCTTTTTTCTTTTTCTTTTCTTTTTTTTCCACCGTGCCTGGACTGACCCACCCACACGGACTTGTGGGGCCGATGCGGACACTCCAGCCCGGCCACGGCACCGCGCAGAGCCGCCGCAGGCATGCAGCCGCAGCAAGCCTACGACTTCTCCAGTGAAGAGAACAGTCCCAAATGGCGAGGCCTCTTCGTCCAGGCGCTTCGCAAGGTAACAGCCTTTATCTAACAACGAATACTTGGTTATATGCTGGTCTGGCTGCGTCTTCTCAAACACTTTAGGTCGTGTGATCCACTTGCTTTACCATGTTAGGAAGTTAGTAAACTATCAGTCACCGGTGCAGGTCAACAACGGCTGTTATTTGATCAGAATTAATATATTCATGTCATATTCATTAATATATTCACTAATCTTTATATCTACCATTTAAAAAAACTTATTCTGGTGTGTTGTGGTGTTTTCCATTAACATAACTTTAAAAAAAAAAAAAAAAAAAGTTCCCGGAGCGATGGTTTAGTTGGTGCTGGGTATGACAGATTCTTACTGTTACTCTCTTTGAAGGTCACTAACACATTTTGGTGTTTACATTGTGTAAGTCTGCGGTAGTATATTTGAGCATTGGCATGTGGTGCTTGTTTGTTTATGTTGAACACCTATTGCTGAAATAAAGCGCAGCTGATGACATCGAGCGCATAGTCACTCGCCTTTGCATAGTCACAACCCAGTCAGATTTCCCCTTATGGATTCTTGCTCTGTGTCATTGAAGGAAGCTGGCTAAAAAAAGAAAAATATCATGTATTATTAGAATTACAGGCTGATGTCGTCATTCAGTAGTCAGTGCAGAGTTTCCAATGGAATCAGGTATTAGAGGGGTGTCGCTATGGCAACGTCCTCCCAACATATCACTCAATTTATCCTCCCAACATATACTTGGCGTTTTGAGAAGCCTAGTCATAAGGGAGAGAGAGGCATGAGTGGGTCCTCAAAACAGAAGGAAAGGCCGAGAGGGTGGGAGATGAACTGTTACGGTCTTCGATTTTCCCTTTGTCATTCTTGCAGTTTTCATGGTTCGGGTTTGTATCGCATTATCTTATCAAGGCCAAACTTTCACTTTAGCTAATGATCTCGTCCATCGGCAGGATAGTTTTTTTTTGCTCTTTATACATACAAGCGCAGCCGCACAGAAGCGGCTGGACTTTAAAGCACTGACGTTACTGGGTTTCCCCTGCCAGTTATAAATGCAAACACACAAGCGTGATTTTCACAGTTCTAATTCAGGAGAAGTTGGCGGGAGATACTAGTAACAAACGTTTGTTAGTCTCGCTTTCGTTTTTCTCATATGCGCTTTCTCTGCTTCTTTCACATTCTCTCTGCCCCTCTCACACACACTGTTTTCATTCTCTAACCTTCATCCTGTTTTTTTACTTAACTTTTTGAATGCCCCCCTCTCTCTCCGACACACACACCCTTCTCATTCATTTTGGACCAAAACACATTGAGTCTTTTGCATTTATTTATCTCATCCTAGTTTAGGCTTTTTGTCCTACTTGCCTTAGGGCCTCATATTCTTTTTTATGTTTTTGAGCATTCTTTGCGATCTTAAATTAAGTTTTACACACACGCACACACACATACAAATTTGACAGACTTTGGGAATCTGGTTAATAAAGCAAGCAGTGAAACTCTTTTTCTCCTTTAGTGAAACACCCCAAGAAAATCTGGTGCTGTAACTATGTACATGCAGGTCTGTATGTGTGGGGGTGTGAGAGAGAGAGGGAGGTCTCTGTTCACGGATTTCGCTCTCCATCTGACTTGACCAAGGTGTGTTTCGTTAGCGTGTGCTATTTATTTTGTTGTCCCAACACGGCCTCTGCGTTAAAAATGTTATTGAGGCTACAAAGGAAAGAGAGGAAGAGAGAGAGAGAGAGATCAGCCTCTATGACACAGACACAGTGCCTGTATGACAGAGGATCCTCCCTGAGAAAGACAGTTAAAAAGAGTGTAAGGGGACACCTATCTGAGAACCAAATGACCCACTTAGGAACCCAGAAGAAAGAAAAGACAGAGAAGGAGTTTCGTTTCAATTTCATTTCTCTTTTCTCACAAATTAAAACGTACAAACTGATGTTTTTCACCAGTTATCTTCAGACGTAAACCAATCAACAGCTTTCTTGACAAGTATGTGTGCGTGTGTGCTATGTTGTTCCTTTATTTTCATGTGGTGATACCCCATAGGTTCCCCATCTATCGGTCTCTATTTATGCAGTACTGTGTGGTTGTGTGTGTGTGTCTTTGTTTGTGTGTGTGTGTTTGGTTGAGATCAATTTCATGTGTGTTGGATTCTGAATACCCCTCCACATTGGTCTCTCATGTCTTATTCACAAAGACTTAAAAGCCATGCAGTGACATCAGCAGAGAAATGCTCTGTTCCTGGCATTTACCAAAAAAGTCTTGTGCAAGTAGAAAAGACTTTTTTTTTTTTCCCTAAACCCACCACTGTCTTTAAAATAAGATCAAAAGAACTCATATACTACATATGCTGCCCACATTACAACATACACATGCATACAGGACATGGCTGTGACCGCTAGGCTTGGTGCTAACCATCAGGGGTAGGCCTAGAGCCTGAAATTGTGTAGTTGAATAATGAGTCTATTTCTTCGTGTGAAACAGCATGAATAAACATCCACAGTGCAGTGGTGAGACAGGGAGCAGGTGATGCGTGTGTCTGCGTGTTCCAACGCGCTTTGGTTTTTTACGCAGTTGCCCGGGGCCTCCGTCGAACGAAAGAGTGACGTCAGATGAGGTTTTTCTGGGTTTTGACTCAGAGTGAATCTGCTTTTGTTTCTTTGTGTTGTTTTGTTTTTTCTCTCTCTCTCTCGCTCTCTCTCCGTGAGGAGGGGCTTTCCTCGGCCATCTGATGGAGAACTACCAGAAAAGAAGAGGAACTTCCTTTTGAGGTGTGCTTTACCTGTTCACAGTCATAAGTCACAGTCTGACTAATGGTTCACTTTTCCACTCGTTGACACTGTACCTACTGAAGTCACTGAATGGAGGAGGAATAACTGTTAGTCCGGTCTGTCATGCCACGATGTTGGCACGCACCCTAGTATTGCTTTAAAAATAACTCTATGCCTAGTCTGAACCAGGAAAAAAAAACAGCCTTTGTATCCTTCTGTATTTAGGCTGGAACAAAGGAATTGTGCTCAGAGCTGTGGAAGTCAATCACATTTATTCTGATTCGCTGGTGTGTGTTTCTGTTCATTAAGTCTGTACAGTACCTGGAGTTTTGGTGAGCTGTATGCAGTATCTGGTGTTTCATGCAGCCTGGACAGCAGCATTTAGATATTTCAGAGTCATTATTAGGCAGTTATACCTGACTCCTTCTGCTGCCTGCCATTAACACACACACACACACACACACACACTCACCACATGTAAAGATACACATATAAATATTCTCTCTCTCTCTCCCTTACACACACACCCTGAAACCTTACGTTATGTATATAGATCCACATATAAATACTCTCTCTCTGACACAGTCTTCTGTTGAGGGTAGCAGATGCCACAGTGTAGTCCTGACAGAGGCCTACTGAAAAACAGTGCTGATTTGCCTCTAACTCCTTATTGTCTTCTGAAGAGTGAGAGTACCGCGTATTTTATCTTCAGTCTCTCAGTAATGTACAGTAACATGACATGATCACACGCACATGGAATATTTATATCTGCCACATTCACGCAAACAAACGCATATTCACAAAAACATTCTTTTGCTATAGGGTGGATATGCCTATCTGTCACTCTCTGTCGTTCTTGACTCATTTACTCGCTCGGTTGGATCATTCTCTCAATCATTCAGCTTGTTTGTGTGTGTGTATGTGTATGTGTGTGTATTACTGGTTACTGGCTGTTGGTAATGGCAAGTGATGTAATGCTTAGAAACACACCAAATGACACATAATGTGGACACATGTGGTCACATTACCTGCAACCTGAACCCCCACACAGGGAAGAGAGAGAGAGAGAGAGAGAGAGAGAGAGAGAGAGAGAGAGAGAGAGAGAGAGAGAAAGATACAGTGTGTCTGTTGTGATTAAAACAGTTTTTGCCTCTAAAATACTGAAATGCTTCCAGTGTAATTGAACTGATTCTCTGACTGTATTCATCTTGATTCTAGAACTTTTTACATGCAGGTCCTGAACTATTTAGAACACTCAAGTGATGATTTTAGAATCCCTGGAAGAAGGAATTCTAAAAATTGTATTCTAAATATATTTGACTCATCAAGTCATTCCCCCATACTCCACTCTGCTATTCTTCCTCTCTTCCTACTCTTTGCACTTCATTCTCTGCTCTGTCCATACCCTTTCTCATTTCTGCCTGTCCTCTCTGCAACATCAATACCTTCTCTACATCAATACCTCTCCGTCTGCCGCTATCATCCCCATGTTCCCAGGAGGAGTCTGCTCTCTCTCTCACACACACACACACACACACAGAGAGGGAGGGAGAGAGAGAGAGACCAGTGGGACTCCCTGTGCATCAGCTCTCCATGCTTAATGGAGAGAAGCCATGAAACCAAATACCCAGATCAGGGAAGGGGGAGAGAATGAAAGCTAATCTATCATCTAAGTGTGTGTGTAATTGTGTAAGTGCATAGCTCTGTGTGTGTGTGTGTGTGTGTGTGTGTGTGTGTGTGTGTGTGTGTGAGCATGTGTTTGTGTGTGTATATATGTTTGTGTTTGCGTATCATACTGCAGCCTCATCACATTTAACATACATAAGGTTGTCTGTATGACTTCTATACTTTCCTTTCTTTCTTTTTCAACTCCTCTTGTCTTTCTCTCACTCTCCTCTCTTGCCCTCTGCTCCCTTTGCCTTAGCTGTACAGTCTTTTGTTTTGTGGATCAAACTAACCTAACACAGCACAGTCAGCTTCCTTTGACCTTCCCCCATCTCATGTACAAATGTCACTCTGAAGTTGACTAGTATCAGCTGAGGTAATTCAGGTAACAGCAGCAGGGAGATAAGGTGTTAACCTTGAACTGCTGAGTGATATTTTCTGATTGTAGTCTGACAGAGGGCTGAATACCGCCTCTGTTTGTACTGGAGCGGCTCACGCGTGATTCCAACCCCCGTACAAGTTTAATTCTCAGTCTAAAAAGGGCTTCTCTGCAATCGCTCTATTTTAGTGTGATGGGGATGCGATTAGCTCTTATTCATAGACAGATCTACGTCACTCAAAAATGTAGGAGAAAGACACTTTTTTTCCAACTAAGGATAGTTTGCCCTTTTTTTTTTTTCTTTTTTTTTAAATTTTTACCACATTTAAAATAACCTTCGATGAGGATTTCATGCATTCCTCTGGCGCTGAGAAACGAATTTTACGAGGATAACATTAGTGTCTTTGAAGCACTGGGCATACAGGTGGCCAATGAGGTAAGCCAACGCTCTCCAATAGTGGTTGCTAAGGCTAAGGTTAGCATGTAGAACCTCAGCTATCGGAGCCACTGAAACGCATCAAACCCCTGTCGCTCAAGCTGATTTAAGATAAAAACACTCTTAAAACAATAAAAACAAGCGATACCCTTTCCTCCACAGTATTTATAATAAGTCACGTTAAAGAATCACTTGGGTCATGGGCCCTGTGTTGATCTTTTCATTCGTATCTTACGGATGGTTCTTTTTTTTTTCCCTCTCTCTCAGATAACAGTAATTACCTGCATCTTCTCTCCAAATTCCCAGAAACTCGTTTCTCTGTTCCGTCCTGCAGACTGTTTCAAAGTCGTCATGGGTCATTTATAAGTGCAAAAAGCAGTAAAACAATAAATTTAGGCTATAGCGCGCTTTCTTAGCGGAGAGCCGTGTGAGCAAGCTCTCGGAAAATTCGTCCTTCCTCTCTTGAGTAGGAGTAAACTGGTCTGGCCAACATAAGAAAATGGATGAGAAATTTTCAGGAGTATGAACTTTCAGCGTAACATACTCTGATAGCATAATGTAACGTTTTGGTTCACAAATTCATCGAACAGCTGTGCAAGCGAACGAATCGGTGCAGTATGAAAAGATAAAAATTTATTTCCCACTTATTATGCAGAAGTTTGAGTAAGACAGACTTTTCTGTAACTCCAAATTAAGCAGAAACCTATCTTTGTGTTTTGAGTTCTTTGGCTCATAAAACTCTAGCCCATATCGACCACTTCTCATTTTGTCTTTCCCAGAGCAGCAGTCTCGCCTGTTTCAAGTCCGGTTTTCTAAAACTTTTTTTTTTTTTTCTTCTTCTCTCTCCGCTTGTCTCTTTTTCTTTCACTTTCTTACAGTGTCTATATCTCGCCCTGTTTTTAAGTCAACAAAAATAAAAATGGGACGGAGAGGTACATGTAAGAAATCAAGCGTCGTTAGGACGTTATTTTTGATATTAGTCTGTCTTTCGTTCTTTGGTGGTTAAAGTTAGCCTCACACAGCGCTGACCTTCAGTTTAACACTGCGTTTGTCTCTCATTCCTCACACGTCATGTACAGTAGCTTGAGGTGATGTTTGCTGTAGGCCATGATACTACCCCTATGTTTGTGTGTGTGTGTGTGTGTGTCTGTCTGTCTGTATGTGTGTGTGTGTGTGTGGTGTTGGCAGAAACTCCACCGTTTGAATGGTGACTCATCGGCCTGACAGGAGTTTGTGAAACTGTTTTCTTTACATACTAGAGGGACGTTTTGCTCTGGTTCTGGTATCGCTTGACTCACTCCCAGTCTTCCAGTTAGTAAGTCATGACCGTGTCACGTGAAATGCAAAACGTGTCTGCATGCTGTCTGGTGAAAGCATTTTATGATAATACATGCAGTGTCGGCACTAAAACTCATTAACGTTGGATCTGTCATAGGTTATGTGCAAAAACTGTCCTTTCCAGATCAGTGTTTCAGTTCAGTTTTATGCGCTGTTTCTCTGAGGGGGGGGTATCGTTTAGTCAGACTTTTAGATATGCCTTCTCAACTTTGACCTTTCACCTCTCCTCACACATTCCTCATGCGGTCCACCATGTTCTGTCACCAGCGTGTTCACCTCACAGACGGCCAGAGCTGTTTCTGCACTCGAGTGTGAACAGCCTACGAATGTGTGCGCGTGTTAGAGAGAGCGTGGAGAGAAAACACTTTCTCACGCTTTCGCTAAAAGTGGTTTCACTGTAGCATCTGAACAGACTACATTCCGGGACAGACAGGACACAGCCCTAATGAGGGAACAGCACAGAATAATGGAAAATAAAATGAAGAGAAAAAAAATAAAAGACTATACAGAGAGATGAGGGGAATGGGGATAAGAGGAGATAGAAAAGCAAGAATGGGCCAGGAAAGAAACACAGGGGAGAAATAAGAGAGAGAGATAAAGAGGGAGTGAAAAGCAGACCTACATCAAGCTACATTAAGTCACAAAGCAGGTCAAAACACACACACACACACACACACAACCACACACAGACTCAATGTTAAACGAGCTCCGAGCGTCAGTCTAAATGTCTTATAACAGCATCATACCATGAAGAAAGCAGAGTGGAGTAAACACTGACTGCTCTGTCTTTATGTCCAGGCATGTATATGCATGTGTGAGTGCTTGTCAGTTATCTTGTCTCTCTCTCTCTCTCTTTGGTCTCGAGTCTCTGAGCCACGGTATCCAGAGACTAGGCTTTGTTCGCTATCTTAACTGAGATAGAGCGTAGGGAAGGAGGAATGGAAGAAGAAAGGCAGGAAGGAGACGAGAAGAGAGTTGCAGAGATAGAAACTTTAGGACAGAGAATTCTCTTACATCACCTTACAGTCACCGACATTAATGAGAATGAAGTTTTGCTGACTGGTACGAATGTTTATTTTTAAATACCGGTTTTCTGGTTAACATTAGTGCTGTGTTCTGGTAAAAGACTAGTCACAGATATGCAATTTGCTTAAATGACAAAATCTGGGGGGGGGGGGGGGGGGGGGGCGTCTTTCACTTTCTTTCTGAGTAGGGAGCAGGTTTAATTTCTACGTCAGCTTTGGCTGAAGCTTATAGTGTGTGTAGATTTTCCTGTGACACACTGCTGATGTTTCCCAGATGTTAACCTGACATCCACTCAGAGTTGCGTCTTTTCTTTTCTGTCGTCTGACCTTGGTTTTGATACGGCCCCAGTGTTACCACGGTGACATGGCTTTGATGCTGTTGTGACGTCTGTGTTTGGCAGGTGCAGCTGCAGGTGCACCCTAACCTGTCAGCTAAAGAGGATGCTCTGCAGCATATAGAGGAGCTGATCCTGCAACTACTCAACATGCTGTGTGTGGCACAGCCCCGCACCATCTCTGACGTGGAGGTACAAACACACACACACACACACACACACACACATAAATGCACAGCCCCGCACCATCTCTGACGTGGAGGTACAAACACACACACACACACACACACACACACATAAATGCACAGCCCCGCACCATCTCTGACGTGGAGGTACAAACACACAAACACACACACACACACACACACACACATAAATGCACAGCCCTGCACCATCTCTGACGCGGAGGTACAAACACACACACACACACACATAAATTCACACACACTGGGATATCTTACATCTAGTTGGTTAGATAAGATGCACTTGCTTGCAGCTGAAAGTATGAAATGCGGCAACCAAAAATCTAATGTGTGACATGGGTTGTTGCTCAACCCTTAGGGTGAGAGTGTGCAAGAAGGCTTTTAAAAAACTTAAAAAAAAAAAACTTCCTTCCCATGTCCTACAAGTCCCATTAAACAAAAGTGTCATCACTGGTAGTTCATTAAGGACAAAAAAAAAAGACATTGTGAACTGAGTAACAGTCTAGTGAATTTTTGCATTTTTTGATGGGTGTATTGCACCGTGTGGGCTCTTTTGTTCAAATCTTACAGCCGTTTTTTTTTTTTTTTTTTTTTTACTGGCACTGTCTTGGATGCAGATTTGAATTAATAAAAACACACACAGACACACTCACACACAGTCTGTACCTGAAAGCATTCAACCAAATCCACACCACAACTGGTCAACCTTAGCCATTTAGCAAGACTGACTAAACCAGAAATAGCTATGATTAGTCACTATGTTTATAATGTTTTGGTGTTAATCACATAAGGAAGTGTTTTTTCACTCTAAACGTTTGTGAAATAGTACCAAACGTTTGTGTGTGCGTGCGTGTGTTTGTGTTTCAGGAACGCATTCAGAAGACATTTCCATATCCCATTGATAAGTGGGCTATAGCAGATGCCCAGTCAGCCATTGAAAAACGCAAGAGAAGAAACCCTCTACTGCTACCTGTGGACAAAATACACCCCTTACTCAAGGTATGAAACACACACACACATACATACATACATTCATACATATGCATACGCATACGCACACACATATGCACGCGCACACGCACACACATACACACATACATACACACACACACACACACACACACACACACAAACCATACTGTCTCTTACAGCTCTATGACTGTATTGGCTGTCCACAGGAGGTGCTGGGCTATAAGATTGACTACCATGTCTCCTTATATATCGTGGCCGTACTGGAGTATATATCAGCTGACATCCTCAAACTGGCCGGGAACTATGTGGGAAACATTCGCCACTACGAAATCAGTCAACAAGACATCAAAGTGTCCATGTGCGCAGACAAGGTGGGGAAACAGGAGTGTTTGTGTGAGAGCACGCTCTCTCCTTTGGTTGGGCATGTGTAATTATGTGTCTGTGTCTGTGTGCAGGCACGTGCCTGTGTATGTGTGTGTGTGACCGTGGATGTTTGCGTGTGTTGTAACACGAGCTTGCTGAATGAATGTCGACATTATTTCAGCTGGGTTGCATTGTCTTTCTTTGATTTTTGTATTAGTCTTCATTTGCATTCTATTCATCTACTTTTTGAATCATATGCAAGTAACAGACAAAAGAAAGAGGGGGGAAAAAAGAGGCGTCATTGAGATCCTTCATGACTTTCACCCTGTTCTCAGTGACAGGTACACGTGAGGCCCACACAGCAACCCTTCAGACCTGAATGCTGGGCGAACACTCCTAGTGGTTCTGTTATGGTGCGGGGTCTATAACCAGACATAGTTTAGGTCCACATAGTCTCATCGGGCACCGGGTCGACATCAGCACGTTTAAATCTATTGTGAGTCGTCCTGAAGGTAAAGCAGTTCTGTCCTGATGGAAGCGCTCTTCTCCAGGATCCTAGTGTTCTCATGCACAAGGCACGAGCAGTGACTGTATGGGTTTTAGGAGCATGTAAACAGGGCAAACCATAGACAGGCAGTCCTCTCAGTCGCCAGGTGTCAACCCAGTTGAACAGTTAGGGGAGATTCTGGAGCAGTGCCAGAGATCCAGACATCTGTGAATGGTAGAGCAGCACCCAGTTAAGATACTCTGTCTCATGGCTTCCTTTCCTTTTGCCTCTTACTTTTACATGTCTGGCTTATGTTTTAATCTTCATTCCCGAGCCATGCTTTTCTTTTTTTTAATCTTTATATGTTTATTATAATTTCTTCTTATGCTATTCATTTGAGGGTGTTTTTTTTTTTTTTTCCTGTTGTTGTTTGTTTATGTTTGAACATGTTGTTTACTCGATTGTTTGCGTGATTTGCTTTGTTTACAGGTCTTAATGGACATGTTTGACCAGGATGAGGACATGGGACTGGTCGCTCAGGGCTTGGAGGAGCCGTCCTCGTCAGGTGAGCTGACCTACGACGACCTGGTGCGGCTGGAGATCGCGGAGGAGCGACAGTACCTCCGAGAACTCGACCTCATCATCAAAGTGTTCCGCCAGGCGTTCCTGTCCAACGGCAAACTCTTCAGCGCGCAGGTCAGCCCCGTAAAACACTCCAAAAAAAACCCCCTCTCCACTCTTTCGATTTAGGTTTTTTCGCTCGTCGAATGACGACGTCTTCGTCTAATCAGATCAGCTCGGCTCCTCTCACGCTCTCGAGACGTCTGAAGTCCGACTAAGATATTAAAACGAATTCAACAAACACGTGCGTTTCTGATACTGCAGGGCACAGATTACCGCGAGGAGGAGTAGCAGGGTGGATTTGGCCCACGTTGTTTTCGTGTGTCTCAGAGGAGCTTTTAAAGAAGGACTAAAATTCCTTCGGCAGTGGAGTACAACGTCGAAGAGCTATTTAAGGAGCAAGGCTTTATGCACTCTGACAGACATGCAGAAATGCAGGATGGATTGCAGTGTTGCGAGCTGAAAAAAGGCTAGCTGCGGCTTTGCATTTTTGGCGGTTTGGTGGCCTGTGGGCAGATTTTGGTGGATTGGCAAACCCATCTGTCGTTCCTCAGAACACAAAACGCATAATTTAGGGATAAATTACCATCTGAGAGCATTTATGCAGTTTGTGCCACATTTAAAACAACCTAAAATTGTTACAGTTGACACACATTGGAATGAATGTAGAAGTGTGAACTAATTGCTCATTATGGTTTGTTTGCACACATGAGATGGTCATTCCTGTAACTGAGTACACTTACTTTCTGGTAAGTCTGTGTTATAGCATTTTCTCTCCCCTCCTTCTCTTCCCTCTCTCCACTTCTCATTCTTTTTTTTTTTTTTTTAATTGTATGTGTTCTTTCATTTTGTTCCTTCCAGCCTGAGCTGTTCCAGGTCATTGATTCCTCAGGTCCCTCTTTCTCAGACGTGGATCTTTATTTGAGTTTTTGAGGTTTCTTTAAATCTCTCTCTCTCTTTCTCTTTCTCTCTCTCTCTCTCCCCCTCTCTCTCCCTCTGTGTCCCTCCCTGCATCTCTCTCTCTCTCTCTCTCTCTCTCTCTCTCTCTCTCTCTCCCTCTCTCCCCCTCCCGCTCCCTCTGTGTCTCTCTCTCTCTGTCTCTCTCTCTCTCTCTCTCTCTCTCAGGATGTGGAGATAATCTTTAGTAATATCTTGGACATCCATGAGCTGACGGTGAAGTTGCTGGGTCTGATAGAGGATGCTGTAGAGATGACTGCAGACGGCAGTCCTCATCCTTTGGTGGGCAGCTGCTTTGAAGACCTGGCAGAGGTACTGGGGCAACTGGAATACTTTTTTTTTTTATCACTTATCTAGCGTTAAGAGTCGACACGCTCGCCAGACACATTTACCGTGAGACACCCTGATCACACAGTTCTTTGATTTGACCAGGGTCCTGTCTGTCCTCTCCTCTCTCCTCTGTCGTGTTTTCAGGAGCAAGCTTTCGATCCGTATGAGACGCTGTCACAGGATATCCTGTCCAAACAGTTCCAGGAACACTTCAGCAACCTGATGACCCGCCCCACTGTGGCGCTACACTTCCAGGTAATGCTGCGTCCTGATTGGTTAGTCCATCTAGGCCTCCCTGTCTATCATTACTCATAGTCCATATGTACAATCCTGGACCCAGTCAGTAATCAGCAGTTTATGACTTGGGACCAAGGGGTTGGCTGTTGGAAGAAATCCGTCCCATTTTAAGGTAGTCTCAGATAACAGTCCACTCTTTGTTGTTTAGGGGAAGTTTTACTCTTTGCCAACACCTCTAAACTGTGGTAAACATCCCCAAAGTGATGAAAATGTTTTCTAACATGTTATGCAAATAGACATTGAGCCATATCATTTGGTTACTCTCTACCCCCTTCTCTCTCTCTCTACCTCCTTCTCTCTCTCTCTCTCTTTCTCTTTCTCTCTCTCTTTCTCTCTCTCTCTCTCTCTCTCTCTCTCTCTCTCTCTCTCTCTCTCTCCAGTAGCCTTTATTGTGGGCAAATGACATTTCTCTTTAAATAGCCAGACTGCGCCTCTCCCCCCTCTCTCTGCTGAAAGTCATCATGTGTGCAAATGTGGCAATCGCTTTGTGTGTGTGTGTGTTTGTCTGTGTGTGTGTCCAGTTCCGCAGGCATTTGGACTGCAAATTTCCTGCTCAAGCCGTGTGTGTGTGTGTGTGCGCCTGCATGCGTGTGTGTGTTTGTGTTTGTGTTTGTGTGTGTGTGTGTGTGTGTGTGTGTGTGTGTGTGTGTGTACTTGCACATGCATGTTCACTGTGGGAGGAACATAAGTTGTAAATGAAGATGGTGTCAGAGTGTTGAAGTTAATTTTGTTCAGTACAGCCACCTGTCACCTGAGGCTATCTGTCCCTTTTCCAGATTGTGTGTGTGTGTGTGTGTGTGTGTGTGTGTGTGTGTGTGTGTGTGTGTGTGTGTGTGCGCGCGTGCATGCGTGTGTGTATGCGCGCACGCGTGTGCATGTGCACTGGGTCCCACCGTGTTATTGATGACCATCATCCATCCTCCCCTTATTACAAACCTCTGATCATTAATTCATGTTTAAATGTACAGAAAGGATTTAATGATTGTTGTGAAGAGAAAATGGTAACCTTTACTGAAATATTGCTCCTTTAGAAAAAAAAAACATTCTCTCTCTCTCTGTCCATTCTGAGTAATAGGGATGTATTGATTGTGTTGGAGTTGTTTGGTGTGGTAGGGGGCTGGTGTTTAAGGGATACTGTTACTCCCCCTACCCCCACCCACAGAGCTCAGATTACTGTGTCCACCACCACAATCAGTCCCTGCTCCCCACTCTCCCCTGTCTGATCAGCACATGAAGGGTGTGTTACACACAAACTCTCACTGTCCCTGTAGTTTTTAAAATGGAAGACTAAGAGAAAACATATCTGTGTTGTCTTTTTTTAATGTTATATTATGTTCCCTTGAAGATGCTTTCTATGCTGATAGCCTGTCTGTGTCTGTGTGTGTGTGTGGGCGCGCGTGTACTTGTGTGTGTGTGTGTGTGTGTGTGTGTGTACATATTGCATTTTACAGTCAATTGCTGATGGCTTCAAAGAGGCGGTTCAGTATGTTCTCCCCCAGCTGATGATGGTCCCAGTGTACCACTGCCTACACTACTTTGAACTGCTGCAGGTGAGCATTGCCAAACACTCACACACACAGACACACACACACACACACACACACATGAGTGCGGAAAGCACTGAACTTAGTCATGCCCAGTCATCGCTGCTTGTCCAAAACCCGCTGTTGAGATGTAGTTTTACACAAGACAGAACAGGTTTTTGTTTTTTGTTTTTTTCACTGTAAACACTGTTTACACATTTAAATTGAAACATTGAAAATCTGGTCTTTTCTGCAGCCAGATTCAGACTTTTGGGCCCTATGCATTTAATAGGTGGTAAACTGAGAGTGTGGAAAGATATAAAATCCAGCAGCAAATCTGGGGAAAATATAAACCGGCGAGAGTGAAAGCTGTTATTTACTGTTTACTACCACTCTGCCTGTCTATCCAGGAGTTAATGATTGTCTGAAATAGCTGAGCTTGTGGTGACAATTTTTGTGTTCCCACGAGTTTAAAAAACAATCATGTGCTACACTGTTCAATGATGTGGAATCAAGTGTTTTTGCTGAGAGAGGTTACATACTGTTCAATGGCACTCATAATAATCCATATTTAAATTTGAAGCACTTTGAATCTGATCCGTTTCAGTCTGCTAATCAGCGTGTAATCTAATCTGTAATCTGTGATTTAATCTGGAATCTGTATCTCTGTAGCAACTGCAGGAGAGGAGTCAGGATCAGGATGACAGAGAGTGTTTGAAACAAGCCATCACAGCACTGCTTAATCTGCAGAGCAGTGTGGAACGCATCTATACCAAACACCAGCCACGCCGCAAACCAGGGTAACGTACTGAGGCGCACACACACACACACAAACACAACTGAAACAACAATGTAAACACATACATACCATCACACAGCACAAATACCCAAACACCAGCCCAGCCACATCTGCTGTAACTCTCTCACGTACAGACTCATACACTCGCACACAGCTTAGGCATTCCTTCGCTTCCCTGATTATGCGTGTAAAAACGTGTTGCTGGTGTTCTTATCAGATGTGGAGTTGACGTTTTTGACTCTAGGCTGTCTCTTTGTCCACGCTCCCTCAGTGAGCCCATGCACAGGTTGTACAGCCGACACGTGCGCAGCAAACAGCTCGCCATCAAACGCATGAACGACATCCAGAAGAGCATCGACGGCTGGGAGGGAAAAGACATCGGCCAGTGCTGCAGCGAGTTCATCCTGGAGGGTCCGCTGCTCCGCGCGGGCGCCAAACACGAGCGTCACAACTTCCTCTTCGACGGCCTCATGATCAGCTGCAAGGCCAATCAGAGCTCGCGGCTCCCGGGAGCAGGCAGCGCCGCGGAGTACAGGCTGAAGGAGAAGTTCGTGTTGCGCAAATACCGCATCGTGGACCGCGACGACACGCCCGAAACGCGCCACGCCTTCGAACTGGTCGGGCGGGAAGAGAGCTGCGCCGTTTTTTGCGCCCGTTCGGCGGAAGAGAAGACCAACTGGATGGCCGCGTTGGTGACGCTGCAGTATCGCAGCACTCTGGAACGCATGTTGGACGCGGCGCTTCACGACGAGGAGCAGGCCCAACCGCTGCGTCTCCCCTCCCCCGAAATCTACCGTTTCGCCGTACAGGACTCTGAGGAGAACATTGTGTTTGAGGAGCGCGTGCAGAGTAAGACCGGCATCCCCATCATCAAAGCCGGCACGGTGGTCAAACTCATCGAGAGGCTCACCTATCACATGTATGCAGGTGAGGGCGGTACCTTTATGTTAGCCACACCCATTTTATCTGAGCCCCATCTCACACAATTTACCCACGACTGGATCTGTCTCAGTCACTGTACCTGTGCATTCCTGAGCATAAAGAGCAAACCCAAGACTGGCTCTGTTGTGACGGAGCACAAATGGAAAACAGGAGCCTGGTAGGCTGGAGTATGCAGGAGTGCCATTAAGTGCAGCTGTTATGGTGCAGAATTGTCTGTGCTTCTATTTCTCCAGCCTTAGAGTCTGTTGTCCACGGCATGCTCGTGAGTTTGCTCTCGCAAGAACGGAAGCAGAGACCACAGAAGCACTATGATTGAGACATGGATAATGTCAGACTTACTTTTCCATATTGGCTGCACCCTCAAGACACACGCAGTTAAACAAAATCATACTCTAACCTCAGAACTGGTTTTTTTTTAGTTATTTACTCGTTCATTTACTTTCCAGCTCATTACAAATTAGCCATGTACTGGAGTCTCAAAATGAATGGCAATTTTGCATCCTGATTTTTCAGAAGCCGCCGTTAACTTGGAGAACGAGCGAGGCGATGTTTCTCTGTGCTCATAAATACAGTGTTTTTTTTCCGTTCTCTTTCAGATCCAAACTTTGTACGAACTTTTTTGACCACATACCGCTCCTTCTGCAAGCCCCAGGAGCTCCTCACGCTGCTTATTGAAAGGTACAGCAACGTGGTACCTCCTTATCATCCCAGCCAGTCAGACGAGATTCACTTCAAAGCACAGCTGAGATTTGCATTTTGTTCGACAGCATAATATTCTTTTTTTTTTTTGTCTCCCCTTTTCGAAATTCCTCAGAATCGACATCCCTGAGCCAGAGTCCACGGAGGCAGACAGTCAGGCTCTTTGGAATGGAGATCAGCCAATGGCTGAGCTCCAGAGGTTCCGCCGAGAATATGTGCAGCCTGTGCAACTCAGGTACACCCACGTTCTTAATCCAGATTATCTAGAATATGCAGATTACTGTCATTTGAGTTTGATATAAAACACCTGTTGTTGAATGTCCCAGTGGCAAAATCACATTTTCTGCCAGGTGCTTACAGTCAGTATGTGGTATTATTAGACAGATGTTGTCTGTAATCTGTAATCCACTGGTCACTATTCTACATGTATTTATGTTACAACATTTCTTTAAGCACTGTTTTGGGGAAGAGTCAAGCATTTCCCAAAAGCATTTGTTTGTTGTACCTCAGACATGACGCAATGAAATGTGTGTGTTTGTTTGTGTGTGTGTGTGTGTGTGTGTGTGTGTGTGTGTGTGTGTGTGTGTGTGTGTGTGTGTGTGTGTGTGTGTATTAGAGTCCTGAATGTTTTTCGTCAGTGGGTTGAGCACCATTTCTACGACTTTGAGAATGATCCAGAACTTCGCTGCAGACTAGAGGAATATATCACCAGCATTATCCAGTTCAGAGGTGTGTGTGCACACACATGCACACACCATTTATTATCTCACCACTACAAAGGAAAATGACAAATCATATATACATAAGCCATGTAAAACTGATCGATAACCAGTTTGTCCATTAAATACTGGCATAATTGTCTCTGCTTCAGGCAAATCGATGAGAAAGTGGGTGGAGTCGATCCATAAGATCATTAAACGCAAGATGCAGACGCAGTCCAATGGCATCAGTCATAACATTACCTTTGAAAGCCCTCCTCCACCTATTGAGTGGCACATCAGTCGCGTGGGTCAGGTGGAGACCTTTGACCTTATGACCCTTCACCCCATTGAGATTGCCCGTCAGCTCACGTTGCTGGAATCAGAACTCTACAGGTGAGAAGACATTCTCTTCAGCCAACAAAGATCTTTGTCTGTCTGTACTTAAGCTGATCAGATATATAAGTAAGCCATTTGTTTATTAGTTTAGCCAGACAGTTTTGTCTGAAAGGGAAACTCAGTGGTGGAGTTTCATGTGGAAATGAGGTTGCACTGGTATCATTGCTTCACGGAAAACGTCACATTATTACCATTTGTGTTGCGTGTTCACTTTTTACATGTGTGCATGTGTCTCCTGTGTGCGTGTCCAGAGCGGTGCGGCCGTCTGAGCTCGTGGGCAGTGTTTGGACCAAAGAGGATAAAGAGAAAAACTCTCCCAACCTGCTTCGTATGATCCGCCACACCACCAACCTCACCCTGTGGTTTGAGAAGTGAGTGCACTCCCTGCCATCACGCTGCACCATGGGAACTGTAGTGCTCTCACTATGCAAAATGTGGGATCTCTGTCATTCTCTTCTTCCCTTTTCTATACTTTATTGAGTGTTTAGTCTCTCTCTCTCTCTCTTTTTCTTTCACAGGTGTATAGTGGAGGCTGAGAACCTAGAAGAGAGAGTGGCTGTATTTACTCGTATAATAGAAATCCTGCAAGTCTTTCAGGAGCTCAACAACTTCAATGGTGTTCTGGAAATTGTCAGTGCCATTAACTCAGTGCCTGTATACCGTCTGGACCACACTTTTGAGGTAATGGTTCTCATAGTCACCCCCCAGATCCAACTGTACAATACATGTAGTTGAATTTGTTCTGTCAGCTGTAGTGGTGAACTGTTTGAAACCCTGGGCAGGCTGTTCCAGAGAGGAAGAGGAAAATTCTGGAGGAAGCTGTGGAGTTGAGTCAGGACCACTTTAAGAAATACCTGGCCAAACTCAAATCCATCAATCCTCCCTGCGTGCCTTTCTTTGGTAAGTTGTAATCTGTGTCCGTGCGTGCCTGTGCGCGCGCGAGCGTGTGTGTGCACGCGTGTGCGCGTGTGTGTATGTGTGTGCATGTGCGTGCAGTTTCGTTTTTTGTTTCATTGCAAACGTCTGTCTGTGACTGTGCTTGGACTGTAGCAGTGTGAAGAGTCTGAGGCATATCCAATGAAGTCTAAATTTTTTTTGGTTTTTTGGGGGTTTTTTTGCTCAGGTATCTACCTGACCAACATCCTTAAGACAGAGGAAGGGAACCCCGACTTCCTGAAGAGCCACGGAAAAGAACTCATCAACTTCAGCAAGCGGCGGAAAGTGGCCGAGATCACGGGAGAGATCCAACAGTACCAGAACCAACCCTACTGCCTTAAAGTGGAGTCAGACATCAGGGTTCGTTCAACTCTGTCTGCGACTCCTGCTCTTTATCACTGATTTTAACCCTCCTCCTCACTCACAGTTTCTCCTTCTGTTTTCTCCCCCTCTTGTTCATAGCGTGTTTTTCCCTCATTCTCATCACTTACTCTTCACTTTCCCGCCTTTCTATAACCGCTCTCTGACTACGATCTGTGTTTTTTCCACTTTAGCGGTTCTTTGAGAACCTGAATCCTATGGGTAATATGAGTGAGAAGGAGTTCTCTGACTACCTGTTCAACAAGTCTCTGGAAATCGAGCCACGCAACTGCAAGCAGCCGCCACGATTCGTGAGTGTCCGCAGCAATAATCCCTGATCATCGCACCGAGTCTTTAGGAATTCTAAAATAATCACTCTGGAATGGTGTCCCCACTTTTTATTGTCTGGATCTTTTTTTTTTTTTTTTCATTTAAACTTTTTTTTTTTTGAGAATATTCTCCTGCTTTGATGGATCATCAAAGTATTTTGAAAGTTACGGTTAATATATTCTGCTGTGATGGTTTTGAAAAGAATATCGAAGTGTTCTACGCATGTGTGAATTGTGACTGGCAGCGTTAGATCAGCTACTTGTTTGTTTTGTGTGTGTGTGTGTGTGTGTGTGTGTGTGCGCGCACGTGCGCACATGCGTTTGTGTGTATGGATGGACAATGGAGTTTGTGTGTGTGGCATCAGTCCTGTACTAGAGCTGGTCCTGTGGAGTGTTTTAACTCATCAGCCATATTCACTGAGCTCTCTTCTGCCCCCTGCAGCCCAGGAAGACTCAGTACCCACTCAAATCCCCAGGCATCCGACCGGTGCGACACACATCCACCTCAGGCACATTGCGTTGTCACCCTGTGCCTCTGGAGAGGGAACCCCCACACAAGATCACCTTCAGGAGCATCGCCGAAACCGAGCCCGAGATCTCCGCCTCGGCTTCTGTGCCCACCTCCCCCAACACCCCCACCCCCCCACAGTCAGCCTCCTCTGATCTCAGTTCAGTTTTCATGGACCATGATCTCAGCAGCTCCTATGGTGAGGATGTGTGTGCAGACATATAGCTGAACTCTTCATTTCAGTTAGTTCAGGTGTATGGAGATTGTGTGTGTGTGTGTGTGTGTGTGTGTGTGTGTGTATGGCATGAATGTCTGTATTCTTGTGTTTAATGAAATGTGTTTGTGTTTTCTCTTCAGGTAATAACAGCATATTTGCTCCGGTTCTCCTCCCACCCTCCAGTAAGCCTTCGTTCTTTCCTCTCCTTTTATCCCAGTGCTGGTTTTGTCAGATTTCACTCGCTCTCTAAGAGCAACAACAATTATTTCCATCCTGTAATAAGCAGTAATTTCCTTGCAGATCTTGTTTCTGCATATGTGTTTGTATGTTAATTTTGTGT
The DNA here is from genome assembly GCF_902362185.1 of Chanos chanos. NCBI lineage: Eukaryota > Metazoa > Chordata > Actinopteri > Gonorynchiformes > Chanidae > Chanos > Chanos chanos. The sequence goes on along the minus strand of NC_044498.1, from coordinate 44,240,293 downwards.
GTGTGTGTGGTGTCCCTGTCAGAGTCCTACTCTGCGTCGTGTGGCAGTCTACATCAGCTGGGTGATGAGCCACTCAAACCCCCTCCACTACCTCCACGCAGGAAGGATGGCTTCTCAGAAGTCAAGGTAACACACACACACACACACACACATACATATCAAAGGAAAGACCCAGACATTACACACATGTTTATGCAAGTGCACACACTTACACTAAGGAAAGACATTATGTCACAGCACTCACATACTCAGGTAAACTGCTGGTTTTAATGTGTGGAGTTGACATAGTCTGGTAGTGTAAAATGGAAGAGTCATGGGGAGGCTAAAAACAGGATGTGTGTGTGTGTGTGTGTGTGTGTTCTCTCTAAGCAGAACTCCAGGTCTGACAGTCCTCCAGCCATACCACCCAGGCTCCCTCCTCCTCTGCCCCGTATCCAGCCTCGCGTGCCAGTCTACAACGGCCCCAGAGAGGGGCCTCTTCCCACACCCCCTTCCTCTTTTCCACGGGATCCCCTTCCCGACACCCCTCCTCCCGTCCCGCAGAGACCCCCCGAAATCTTCATCAACTACCCCGTCAACCTTCAGCCCTCTCCCGTGGATCGTTTCCAGTGGGAGTTCTCCAGTTTGCCCAGCCCTCCGAGTACGCAGCCGGGCACGCCCTCCCCGCGCGTGCCGCGCCGATCTTGCCCGGTCAGCGGCAGTCAGACCAGCCTGTGCCACCTGCCGCTGCCCAACACCGCGCCGCCCGTGCCGCCGAGGCACAACTCCAGCCCCCAGCTCCCCAAACTGCCCCCAAAGACGTACAAGAGGGAGCTCTCCCAGCCGCCACTCCATGCGCTCTCTTTGGTGGAGAACGCGGACAGTAGCCAATGAGAGCGCGGGTGAAACTGCGGCCGAAAGCAGAGTGTGTTGCACAGTGCGCGCGTGATTTAGATTTTTTTTTTTTTGTGTGTGTGTGTGATTGTTGACTGGAAAAAAAAAACTGCAAACTAAACCAATGGGCTTTTTTTTAAAAAAAAAAACAAAACAAAAAACAAAAAAAAACACTGATCTCTATGGAGCTGTACAGCCATAAATTGTAATCCTGCTAAATATGAAACAAAAGTTCATAAGGAGGAAGACGATGACGAAGTAACGATGATTGTGTGCTCCTCGCAGCAAAACCCCCACTCGGGCCAGTTCTGTCACCTACCAGTTCCATTTCTCAGGTGGAGTCTCAGCCCCACCCACTGTGCCAGTCATGACATCATACTCGTATTCTCGCTCTGTAGAACGGTGCAGTATCACTTTGATTGGGCCTGTGTCTGCAGTCGTGTGTGTGTGTGCGTGCGCAGGTGTGTGTGTGTGTGTGTGTGTGTGTGCGCGTTCAAATGCATCTAGGATCATGGCCAAGCCATCCCGTATGGTATTAAACACGCCCATCACAAAGTTAAGCCTCCATAGGAGTTTTTTTTTTTTCTTTTTTTACTGCCCGTCAGGCATCCAGGGATGTGTAGGCCTTTCTGTGGAGCTCCACACAGATCGTCAGGCAAACTTGGCTTCTGGTGTAGTCTCATAGGCTGGCCCTCTACACATACTCATACAGATACAGGCAACCTTTCACTCTGTGACAGTTTCTCTTCTATCAGCCTCTTAATAACACGGAGATTCTTCACCCTCCACTCTCAGTGTACCTTTGGGGCACCAGCTGTGCTTTAACACAGAATTACACATACCAAGGAGCTCAGACTAAACCAGTTCTAAACCAACAACAACAACAAAAAAAAAAGAAACCACACACACACTCTCACCTTCTAGGAGCGCTGACAAGTACTCATCCTAATAAACATCAAAACTTGCTTCACTCCGCCTTCCCCCCCTGAGGCCTTCCGTATTTTGACTCTGCCCTCGAGAGCTCTCCGTACTTAAGACTGCTCATTCATCGAATTGCTTTTTTTTTTCTACCTGCTGAAAGCTCTTTGGCCAAAGTCTTACTGTATACAGGAATGAGGGAAAACTGGGAAAACTGTGGACTCTCCATCCAGGGATGAGAGCTCAGACACACACAGAAACAGCCAGTTCCTACCCAAACCCCTGTGTGATTTGTACTGTGCACTGTGACTATCAAAGAAATGAGTATTCTTTTATCCAGGGCTTTGTGGAAAAAGAAAAGAAAAAAAAAAAAACTAGGAAAAAAAAAGCCCTGTGTTGTAACCCTAGCAACCACACGCTTTATCTTCAGTTGCCTTTTAACCCACTGCACTGACCTACGACCAGAGGCTGTGACCCTCAATAGGCTCAGAGAAAAAAGAGAGAGGGAGAGAGAAAAGAAAGGAGGTGAAGCATGTGTCACGTCTAGTCTGGAGGAGGCAAGACAGTCCACTCTACAAGCTACCGTGCAATTATATCTGCAGGTATTCTGATAGGTTGTCATTGAATAACAGATTCCCCTTATTGTCCATATTGGCCTTGAACGTGAGTTTACCGCATTGTGGAAAACTGATTGACATGGGCGAGTTCATTTAAGCAGTTAAAAAGCCAAGGTGATGTCCTGAAGATGTCTTAATTAAATTTATACCCTTTAGCCACCATCCACCACTTATTTGGTGCAACTGTCAAATACTACACTCCCCATGGTGCAATAGTAATCTCACACATGTCAGTTTAGGCTACAGCCCAGCAAATGGGAACAAACGCCTCTGTCAGAAACTGTTGAAGTATCAGAATCCTGATGGAAGACCCTCTCTCTCTCTCAGCTCCTCACTTGGTTTTGTATGTTTTATTTCTCTCATTAACCATTGAACAGTTACATTTTCCCATGACGTTGGAGATCACTCCAGCGTCAATCGCAAATGTGCCTTTTCTTTCATTTTCTATATTACCAGAGAAGCAAACAACATCAAGCAAAACTTTTGAAATACTCAGAACAAAAGTGTACACTACAGAAATGGGCAGGTATCGGGCTTTTGTGTATGTATATATATTAAAAAAAGAAAAAAACAAATGTGTATACACTAACTGAGTATTCTGTACAAAGTCCATTTCTTTGTCTTGTGATAATTCATCTGAAACAACACTGCCCCCATTCCCTCACACCCCCCCCCCCCCCACCCCTTTCAGCTACTGAACAACCCAAAGCTGCTACAGTCTTACCAAAAGTGAGAGTAGTCACTGTGTTGTTAACCCACCTACTGACAATCCTAGTTTTAAACTCCCCTGTTCATACCCATGACAGGCAATACTGAGCAGCCATATTCACCTACTCCCATCCCTGAGGAGGAAACCAGGCAGTATGCACCTCCAAATCACTAGGTGGCATTCAATTTAACACAAAAGCCTCTTGAACACACAGGTCTTACTTTCAGACTTTTACACTCATTGTATTTTGAGGGGAAAGTGCTGATTTGACTTATTAATGGTATTGAGTGTATATACAGTACATATATATAAGTTTGTGTTTGATAATAATGATGATGATGATGATGGTGTTGATGGATGTTTAGTAAGAGCCCACTTTGTGCACTTTAGGGCTGTACTGTTAAAAGAGGATGCAGTGACAGAGCACGGATGTTCTGGTTGGTTAATCTCTCATGTAGGGGCGTGACCCAACCCCACGAACGAATGTGCTGCTGCTACCGCCAAACTCACCCTCCTCTACGACCAGGACAAACACTCTGGCACTGTCTCAAACTCCGCACTCCTTCACTGCCCAGTGTTCCGTAGCCAGGAGTCCCCTCGTTCTCAATGGTGACGTCAATGGTGACCTACCTGCAACGTGACCTTGCACTCACCCAGCCCGTAGGAGAACAAAAATGAATGAGAGGACAGTAATGACAGACAGAAGCTTAAATGGCAACCAGTGGAACATTGGGTGTCATTCAGCTTCATGCTTTTTGTTTGTCTGTTTGTTTGTTTGTTTCAAAACTGTCCTCTCCAGCATTTTTAGTGCTTCTATTACCTTACAAATTAAGCCAGACCCACGCAGGAAGGGCACCATTGCCAAGAGCAACTTCTGCAAAGGTTGCCTTGGAAACCAAGTGTCCTTGGCAACCAGCCTTATGGGACACTGATGTCCCTGAATGATGTCACATCCTGTGTCTGTGTCTCCTTAGCCTCACAGTTTAGCGGCATCCGCACTGGACCTGATTACAGATCTCTAGTCTGTGTGTGGGTGTGGTGGACAGTTTTGGTCATGTTTGTTCTTCAATTCTGTAAATGGGTGACTTGACCTCCCCCCTTCCTGCCCCAAATGCCCAGGTCCTCTCTGATATCTTAGAAACCCTCTGTGTAGCAGCTTGTTTATGCATTAACAGCAGATGGTTTCTTTATGGTGTGTGGCCTTTTAACTGTGCTTTTGTATTCATGTTCTCTATGAGATTAATAAACCACCCAGTCCTATTTTGTACAGAAAACGTGTTCGGTGTCCTTATTTACATTCGGTTTTTCACATATGTCTGTCAGACATATCTGCTTTGACTACCAGACCTGTTGAGCGATATAACATGTTGATATAATTGAGCATGCTGTGGATCTCTGACAAGGTAGTCTGACATAAGTAAGCATATTTATAGTCTATTTCACATTCGAATGTGCACTTAAATGTATTTGGGGGGAAAAAATGATGATCTTTGTTACCATGTACATATCCCAATATTGTTGGTGAGGCATTATTTTATTTATTTTATTTTTTTTTATGCCAAAATGTTAAAAGGTATTCACAAATTAAGATGTTTCCTTGTTTCCAACTCAGGAAGTGAGACTGACTGTTGTTAATCTTAAACCCCCGTGACCAAGGGTTAGTGCAGAACTCAGTCTGAGGAGACATGGTAATTATTAAGGCTGTCCAGCAAACTCAGCAGTTAGATTTAATGGCATACACACATGCTGTCCCGTTCTGAGTTCAACCTTGTGTCTGTTTAACATGTTTACACAAACACTCTCAATGTCCTCTCATCCTCAGAAGCCCTGGACTGCAGTTGGTCCACTGAATTATTACTTTTCTGTGACAGACACTAGCTGTGTATGTTCCAGACATCTCCTCTGATCTCAGGCCAGTGTTTGACAGTCTTCTGTAATCCGATTGGCCGAGAGGAGGTTTGGGGGGACGGCTCAGACAGTGCTGCACGGTCCCTCACTGTCCTCACTTTCATTCCACATAGTCTCAGTCCTCTGAGCTCCCACAGGGCTCCCCCTGCATTCTGCTCCATATACTGAGGCCTCCAGCCCAGAGCTGAGGGGTAAAACACACAAAGCCACCATAACTTAACCACTTTCATTCATTATTAACAACTTGGTCATCCACTTAGCTTGGGGGGGGGGGCTAAGCTGGGAAATAATGAGATAGAATATAGCCCTGTCCCTAAATTCTCTCAAGTTGTGGATGACATCTCAGGAAGACTACGATATGCCATTAGGAGTCACACTGCAGTATTGTGGTGACTGTTAATGGATGTGATATAGACAAAGACACTTCATGCGGCCTCTTACCTAGAGCTCTCCTTATTCTGTGGTTGAGGCTTAAGAATTGATCTTTCTTGACGTTTCAGTGGTCTAGGAGTGACACCGTTTTCCTTTGCTGGGGTTACGTCCCCCTAGTTGATTGGAAGAAATAAAATAATTGACAATTTTTGTTTTCTTAATAAAGTTTCTTACATCTTAGGAAGAACCACAGCATCTAATATTTGATAAGTAAAGTTCTGATATTCAGCTAAATGACATCAGAATGAAGTTGTAAATTGTATTTCAGTTATTCCTTCACTAGCTTGGACTGATGCTGTACCTGTTTGCAAGGTGCATCCCAAATGGGACGGAAGGCACTTGTGGGGAGGCGCTCTCTGTTTTTTAGGGCGCTGTGTAGCCTCTTGCTCCCAGAACCCTGTGTCCCTGACCCTTGTGGCCCCACACATAGATCAGGGGGGTTCTGGGTAGGGAAGAACGATGCAGTCCGTGGAATCTGCCACCTCATACACACGGACCCTTCCCTGTGAGCGCCACCTCCTGGCTGCAGAGCAGAGTGTGTGTATGAGGGCCTCAGGAGAACTGGAATCTCGCTGTCTTCCTCTCCCTCCTCCTCTTCCTCTTCCCGACTCTCTGTGCCCCCCCCTCCCTGACCCCTCATCTCCAGAATATCGTCAGGACTGCAGGAGGTCACGGAGGAGTAATCAAAGACCGAGGCGTCGCCTAGGTCCTCGGGGTCACAGTCTGTGTCGCAGTCCTCCAGGCGCCTATTCAAATGGTAAACGCGTCCGGACACGCGGCCGTCCAGGGCCAAGCATCTCCCCAAAGCCTGAGCAGAAGAGCCCCCTCCTGAGTTAGCCAGGCCACCCACTCCGCCCGCTCCGCCGGGGACGAGCGGGTTGAGGAACAGGCTTAACTCTGTACTCTGGAGACTGGCTGGCACGCGGAGCGGGATGGGCCGGCACTGGTCGGCTTTGCCTTCCCAGTCACAGCCTGGCGGAGGCCAACAGCCCACTGGCACTGGGTGACCCGCGCTGACACGATGAGGCAGACTGCCGGTCTGAGGATCATTCCTAGGAAGAGGCGGGATTTTATACGGTGACAATGACAATTATTCTTTTGCATGCCTTTAACGTCCTCAGAGCGGTCAGATCGAAAAACGTGGTACTGTGACACCACACAAAGTCATTCTCAAACTTTCCTGCAACATTGAAAGGATTGTTACCATGAAAAGAAGCGATGGGAAACTGAGTTTAAATCCTGTAATTCACTCATAAATGAGAAAATACTGGTAAGCAATGGACTTCCAATTCAGTTTAAGTTCATCTTTGTTCTAGTCCTCTGTCTACTTTATCTCTTAGCTCTCTTAGTTGCAGTACCTTAAGATTCGACCAGAGGGTGGCATTGCTGGAACGGGTTGTGGTGTAGGAAGATGGCAGTCCCTTCTCGGGTGGCCGTTAACGGCCGTGTCCTGAGGCATTCTCGGATTGGCACAATACTTGGTGAAGGCAGAGGGGACGCAGTCCGGGCTCTCGGTCATACATCTGCCACTAAAACTGAAGAGAGATCCCCTCTATTAAAGTAATAAAGTCTTTTTTTTTTTTTTGCATTTACAAAGGCTTATAACCAGAATGATGATTTGATAAAATCTCATAGGAGACTCTGGTAGAGTGGCCAGTTCAAAGGCACATGTGTATTTTATTAATGAAACATAATGTGAGTGAGGCCATGCAGTGTGAACCTTAAGGATGTGAGTGTGTCAGATGCCTATGTTCTCCTCATCTTGAATGGATTCTTATACACAACAGTGCCATATGGCACCAGATCTAACTCCCACTTAAACACAGTGTTGGGGTAATCTAGGCAGGGCTGACCCATGGTTTGGCACTGCCTCCTCTCCCCAGTGGCCATCCTTCTCTAGGGCAGTGTGACAGTTGTCACAAAGGCTCCTCAGGACCCTCTGACTCTCCTGCAGTGAATCCCTGTCTGGATGCCCACTGCTCGTCCAGTCCAACAGATTCTAGTGAGAGACACAGGCACTGTCTCTCAGTGTACGTGCAACATCCAATAATTTAAGATTATCTAAAGAAAATATTAAAAAGTTCACGTGGTCTTGAATTGACTTGGCTGTTTACAGAACTGACAGTGAGTGCACGGCATATACTGTAATTTCCTCATATTGACATATATCATTGAATTTAACAAACAAGTTAAACATGGACATGTGAAATATAATTTTGAAACCTTGAACCGAGCTGACATGACTTTGGAATGCACATCATGCACATCAAAATGGGTCTTCTCTGCATCTTTGAGAATGTGTATGTGTGATGGACTTACCTGGATTATGCTCAAGTAGCTATGGATTCGTGATACAGGTGCTAACAGCAGTGAGACAAGCCTCAAGCTGTCCCTCTCCTCCTAGCAACCCAGTAGTAAACATAAAATCACCATGACAACAGAACATACACTCAGGGCAATCGTGAATATTATGTCTGTGTGCAACACCTGTTCACACTGATTTCAGCTGGTGCATCTTTTTCTTATTTCAAACTTCATACAACCAGATACTGTTCATGTTGCATAAACTGGGTTATGGAAGACTGTACAAATTATTATTTTACGTCACAGTTAAGATGTACACAGTTTAAAACTATTCATCCTTAATCGTAGATTACAAGTATGTTAGGTAATTACAAGTACTTCAGTGCACTCTTACCTGTGATTTATCACCCTGTTGAGCCTGACTGAACTCTGCGGAGAGTATGGTTGCTAGGCTTGTCATGTATCCAAGATATGCATCAGAAAAACCTGACTAAAAAGAAAGAATAGACACACTGGGTATTGCATGGATGCATACATATATAATACATACAAATGCAGAGAAGAGACATAAGCTATCAGAAAAGCTATGTAGGTGGTCGAGGCAGGAAAATATAAGAACTAATATTGACATTATAGTTAGTAATGTTTTGTTACGTCGTTTTGTCCTGTCAGCTTGACAAAAGTGTCCCCTATGTGACACCTCCACTGGTCAGCGCACAAATGGTCCTCCAGCCCATTCCTGAACACCAGGTGGCGCTGCAGCATTTGCTCCACGTATTTCAAAAAAGTCTTACTGAAACAGAGGACAACATTCTTGTTACATAGTCTTCTGTCTATCAAATTTTAACAACTTCCTTAGATCCGGACAAGCGTTATATCACAGTAATGTCATCATTACAAAGTGGAGTTATATTTATGTTGTTGGTTTATTAGTGCTAAAAACACAAAGGAAAATATTTTATACATTTTATACAAGTTGTGTGGTAATGGCTCGAATCTAACAAACATTTGCAGTATTGAGTTACTGATCTGTGAAGGAATAACTGCGATGTCATGTTGCTGTATGAGCTCTTACTGGGGCTCTGGGTTGTTGGGTGGCGCGGGTGGAGTTTTGTACTTGTCATAGAGCTGCCCCAGGCTGGATACATACTCCCACTCCGAGTGAAGCAGCATCATTGCCAGACGCTGTCTCGTGCCTGTGGGAGAGGAGAGGAATTTAATCACTGTAATTAGAGCTTGATAAACTTGTCGTCGCAATGTGAGCAGGTTTTCTGGGTGTTACTAACTGAAATTCATTCATTCATTCGTTCATTCATTGCTGAAGGTTATACTTGGCTTTTAGATGCTCGCACAGCGGCTTGCAGTTCTCAGCACAGTTTCACCTACCACTGCAATATGTTTTCCATGACCGATTTACCAGCCCGGATTTGAGTCCAAGTGCTGACAATATATTGCAGCAACAACAACAACAACAACAACAAAACAATGACTCCTGCAGTTTCTCAGTTTTCTGGATTTTTCTTAAAAAGCAAGTTCGATTCCTCGATGCTTCGCTATGTTTTCACTACTAATAGGAGTTTAAACAAATAAACCAGCCTGAATCGTTTTAAGGGTTCACTTCATGAGGTGGTAAACCATGCACCTTAGTAAATCAATAAAAATGTTGTGTTACCCTCCAGAGAGCAGCCCTGCAGTGTATCTGCTCCTCTAGGAAACACAGGACAGCTGAGAGATGCGGCTATGCCTGCAATATCACATGATCAAAATATATACCTGGAACTAAAGAGTAAGGACGATGGGTATTATCATGTTTTTCGTTTTTTACAGGCAGTGTTGTGTAACATGTCTAAGTGGTAACATTGTATGCAGACTTTATTGACTGCAGGAGTAAAATTATTGCAAAGCAACTGTCAGACATTGTTCATTAGCATGCTGTGATAAAGACTTAAAATTACTGATTCACTTTGCAAAACTAGTTATCGTTACAAATACAGGGTGATCGTGAAAACTTGCTCCTGATGATGGGCAACTCTTCTGCCACCTACTGGCTACTTCCACGGCAAAAAATACGAATGATGAAGTTTGCGTGACATGGGTTTTAAAACTGTAAACTGTTCTTCAAATCACAGAGGTGCTATTTAAGCACGCTTACCGGTGCCCTGGCACTGTCCAGCTCGCAGGCCCTGCAGGTAACAGTGGAGGAGGAGACCACCTCCGACGGATGTTGAGGGTGGTACAGCTACACCATCACGTCCGCCATTACTGCAAAGTAACAGAATATCAGCATTTTCAGTGCTTCCAAAACACGCAGTGTATATTCACAACAAATGAAATGAGACGTGTCTCCAAATTACTTGTCTCTCTGTGCTGATGCGTTCCCTATCGCTCTGGTCTCGCCCGGCTGCTGCTGTGATGACTTCCCGTCCTGCTCAGCCTGGAGACGGCCACCGAACAGCTGCTGAATCTGACACCGAATCTCACCCAGTTCCTCCTAAACAAAGCACGCACCAAAGACCACGCATTCATAAACACTCGCGGGTAATCACAGCGTCTTTGTCAAAAACAACATGGGCGTGGCTTCGCACTAGAGAAGGCCATTTCATAGGAAGTCACTTAAGTTTCATCTCTGTTTGTCTCAGTTCCCTTGGCCTATGGACCAGATTCTTCAAGACGGTTTTTAAAAAAATGTTCTCAAGTGTCTTCTTCACTTAAAACAACTATTGATAGGGGTTTATCACATTCCAGTAGCTGTGATCACTGTGTTTCAAAATATGAACTTTAGGAACCCTTATATTTCAATATAATCAGAATTATATGAGACTTATGTATACAATTCTCATAAGCACAGTTGTTTTAAGGCAAGAGCACCTTGTTAAGCAAAAAAAAAAAATCTTTCATTTAATGAAGCCCTAAACACTTAAAAATGCTTTTAATTCAAGTGAAAATAATTAGACAATTGATGATTTCACAAAATTCATTATGCACCAGTCACTAGCTACCTCATCGTTTTGGCTGCTATTAAAACCCTTCACAAGCCTTTTTAAACCTGGATTTATGCTCACCCTGAGGGACTGCACCAGAGCCTCTAGATGGAGCGCCCGTTTGTTACACCCTCTCCTGGTGTCCTCTAGTTCAGCCTGCAGGTGACAGTCCCCCTGTTGGATCTGGTTGAGCTCCAGCAGGGCCCTAGAGAAGCCAGCCTTCAGCTCAGAGACCATACTCTGGAGCTGTAGAGACACCCCAAGAAAGAAGATTATAAGTCTGGAAAGCATAAGCACGTTCATGGATTGATCGAGATAGACTATATCTCAGTGCAGAAAAAAAAACAGACATTTTGATGTTCTTGGATCTCTGGAAAGTGCCTTAACTAAGACACATCTGACTCAGAATGTTTACCTAGATATATAGACCAAAAATCATACATTATCACTACTTTCTCTCTCTGTCACTTTGCAGTCTCAGCAATAAGACATTCAGTCACTGAGATGGCAAGTAAGCTGGTTTTACCTTGGAGGCAATTTACCTTAGAAATCTCTCTGACGAGCTCTCCCTCGTGTGGCTTCATGGTCCCTGTGTGAAAACCAATACAGAAATGTTTTTTTCAGCGCTCAAAACAAGCTGTCAGCAAACACACACATGTTTGCAAACATACAATCCTTTTAAAGAAGACTAACTGGCCAATTAGCAACAGCATCTTCTTATGGAAGCCTGGGGTTGTTGTTGTTAATATTGCGCTAAGCAGTTATTTAATCTGATTGTGAGAGAGACCTGCACTTAATACACAGAGGTAAAAGAATCCTGCCCAGTTATCTCTTCCGCTCTTACAATGAAACAGATTAAATGTCGAGGACAAAGGGGACAAGGGGAGAAAGTCAGATGCTTGTTTTTTGCTCGCTCAAGTTTCTGTGAATCGTTGCCTTAGTGCAATTCACTGTGCTGACAGGATTTTGGTAAGCAGAATTCTGTAAACTGAGAAAGTCAAACAGAAGAGAGTTTGTATTCGCATCTCGGTATGAACATGGGCTGCCCATTGCAGAAGCTAGCCTTTCAAATAATCTATTAAGCATTGGGATTGCTTAGCTTGACATGATGCAAAATGTCTCTTTCCATTACAACTTTTAAAAAAGGGCTTGAGAACAGCTAAGTGCGGTCCGCAGTGTCTGTTTACAGTACCTGTGAGCAGGTTGCCACTGCCAGCAACTCCCCTGACAGAGGAAATGACTCTGGCTTATCAAAGAGCTTTTCACTGCAGGTGGCTAAGGCAGGAACTGTTATTTCAGCCTTTTAGAGAGAGAGAGAGAGAGAGAGAGAGAGAGAGAGAGAGAGAGAGAGAGAGAGAGAGAGAGAGAGAGAGAGAGAGAGAGAGAGTGAGAGTGTGTTTCTTTAGTTTTTCAAGCAGCACTGAGATCTCCACTACTGAAGCAAAAATCATAAAAATGAGTTTTTTGAGAGGAAATTTGCCAAATAAAAATAAATATATAGATTAAATGCATTCACTTTTTTGGGGGAAAAACATACTTCTGAAAATACATACATCTGCATAATGACTGTTCAGGATTACATTACAAACAGCTAGTACATGATGTTATGGAAGCAATTTACGTTTGTTTATTACACGCTTATTTATACCTATCGTAAGTTAGACGTGGGCAAAAGATGAGGACACTCACCTGGAAGACAAATCTGGAATCTCCTCTTCAAATGAATAATAAAACCGTTTATCATCTTTGAAAAGTGCATTTGAATACAAAAACCTCGCAACTTCGGCAAAAGGAGTTGTGGCTTAAATTTCTGTTATCCGTTCGTGTTGTTGTTGTGTGTGTGGCACTGACCTGACTATTTCAGCAGTGTGGTGCATTTGTGTGTGAGAAGTGGGAGAGATACCCGATCCGTGCCGCTCGGTCCCTTGAGCACGTCAGCACAAACTGCACAATCCGCAAAACTCCCCAGGCGCCGAAAGCACTTATTCACCTCAGAACAACGGAGACTAGTTTCAACCATAGTGTCGTGCTGATTCTTACTTAGGATCACTGAAAATAAAACACGTAGGTCTTATTTGTTGGTCTTACATTAGAGAAATTCGTTCATTTGATTCTTAAATCCCCGCAAAACCCCCGCACATGTTCGATTTGAAACATACAACTATCGATTGTATTTGCTAATTTATGTCACCTGTACATTACAATGTGCCACTTTAAGTTGAAAAGAGTATAAAATATGCTGAAGACTGCAGAACACATGTTTTATATTTCATATTTAGTCAGCATTAAATTATTAATTCTATCCTTATCAATTGTCAAATAATCCTTTCGTGAATGGGCGTGTCTTATGAGTCTTCCCTCTGATTGGCTAATATACTCGGGTAAGTTTTTAAACTGGATCATAACAACACAGCAGAGAGAGAGGGTTATGGTACACCAGGTAAGTCTTATGTGCTGCTTGTCTGTTCTGTGTTTGTATATGAGAATTATGTTGTTTAAACTGAATCAATGCTGTACGTGTTAATGAAAGAAACGAAGTCATCCGAAGTCACTCTTTATTGTCTTAAACCAGAGACCAGTGGCTCCGCTAGGTTGGTAACCTCGCTGTCTGAGTTCGCTGGTCAGCTCTGTCACATTTAATATCGTACTGAAACAACGTTATCAAATTGGTTAGTCAAACTAATATCAGCTGTCTTCGTTAAACTGGTTGGCATGTGTTGTATATATGCAACTGAGATAGAGTTTGCTAGTGAACGACTGCTAAAGTGCAACGTTTGGGCAACGACTCAGTTGACGTTAACCGGCTTGCTTCAGATAGTTACACCGGGTAGCTTTGGTAGATGGCTAGATAAATTGACTTTATTTGGTCAGCTGTGAGTAACTTGGCCATCAAAACGCATTTTAAACACCGCGTAGCTTTAAAACGGGCATGTAAGCACTGATATCATGGGCGCGGTTGTTTGACAAATTCACTTCCTTTATCTTTTAAACATGTGTTAGCTGCCCAGTAGCTATCTGGTTTGATCGCTATGTCTGTAAGCTGATCTCCACTGAGCTGTCAGTGCCATGTTACAGGACATTGATTTCTGCTCAGTGACCTGATGCACAACACAGTATCAGCACTGGATGTAACTACGGCCAAAGTCTTCATGGGTGTGTTGAACACGGGACATCTTTCTCTCGTCTGAAAAAGGCGCAGCAGATCCCATTGCTTATTTGTACACACTTTGTAACGGCCACTTCGCAGACTTGTCATTGACCACAGATTTAAAATGTTACTTTTTTTTCTCTGCATAGCCCCAAGCAATGAGAACCAGTGAGTTTGATTCATCAGATGAGGAGGAGGCAGGAGAGGAGCAACTCACTCCTTTGGAAATCTCTTGGTAAGCAGATGACCACAATCATGGAGGTGAAGGGTTACTTCAGTGCAGTAGTAAGGGTTTCATCATACAGCTGGTCACCCCCCCCCCCCAGGCAGCTTTTTGGCAAATATTTACACCTGCTGATAATGTGACAGGAGTGTAATTTCATTTTTTTTTTTCTTTAACGTACAAGAACAAACTTGTAGCTCCTCACTGTTTTCTAAATACATCATGGCTTTTAGGACAAGGGTGAGTAGTTAATAAGCATGGATAAACAGTACACTGAGGTTATCTACATTGAAGAGAGCAATGCTAGAAGCTGATTAACACACGCCTGTCCCTCTATCTGCAAACCTTATTGATCAGTATACAACACGCTCCTTTGTTTTTGTGTAGGTTATCATTATCAGCGGTGGAGTGCTCTCAGTTTCTGGGTATTTGTCCTTTGCCAGGTAAAGAGAAAACTCTAGAAACTTGTGCATGGAAATGTGTTTGTGCATTTTTACCAGTGTGATTTTTTTTGCCTCAGATTTCACACCAAAGTTCTCTTCAATCATTACAGGATGCAAATTCAAAGATGTCAGAAGAAACCTGCAGAAAGACATAGGTATGTTTTTGTCGTTCATGGAAAAGAACAAACCCTCAGCATGCCTTCATTACAGGTCTTGATGGTGTTGAATGCGGTGTTAAGGACATGTAATAACTGAACAGATAGGATTACATGAATTAGTGTTTACCAAACCTTCCCCAAATTTCTCACGGCTCGGCACATTTTAGCTCTCTTTCTGCTTTCTCAGACAAGATTCACCTAATCAAGGGTTTGATAATTAGTTGACGAGTTGAGTCAAGGCAAAGATCTTAAATGTTACGTTCATGGGGTCTTCAGCAGCAGAATTTGCAAACATGTGATTAGGAAAATGTAGGCACTTATTTCTGTTGTTGAAATGATATTTGTAATTTAGACAAAAGAGGAGACATCAAATGCTGCTAAAGCTAAAATTTAATCTAAAGACAACTCGCTCTTTGGATTTAAAAAAAAGATCAGGAGAGGTGAAATCAACATAATTACAATACTGTTACATACACATTACATCTCAAGATCATTTTTATGCAGTCACTCATGAAAAGAAGACCAAGAGCCTCTTATAATCCATGCTAAGACATGTGTGAATTCCCGCCCCCCCCCAAAAGAATTCAAGTCTTGTGTGAAAAGTTGCATAGCCAATGCAGAGTCTATTTTTTGAGGCACTGACACATTCTTATGTAGCTTCACTTTTTCTAAATACTTGATGGCTTTTTATAGACATTCATTTTTCTGTGTGTATTCAGATTTTAGTGTGAAATTTATACAACCTTTGTCAATGTGTTTTTGGGTGCGGTGCAGAGCAGATGTTCTGCAAGTATTATAACTTTTTTTTGTTTGTTTTTTTTAGAAATTACTCATGGAGAATGATATTGCTGTCGGTGTTTCTTGTAACCTGTGAACATTACCTTGTTTATTAGAGATAGGAAGTCAAATTTATTGATCGTGTTTTTTTTTCTGCTGTTCTAGAGGAGCTGCGAAATCAAGGAGTGCAGGATGTGTTTGTTTTCTGCACAAGAGGGGAGCTTAATAAATATAGAGTGCCCAATCTGCTAGATGCTTATCAGCAGAATGGCTTTGGGGTGCACCATCTGCCCTTCCCAGATGGGGGCACTCCTGAGCTACCCCAGTGCTCCCAAATTCTGGAAGAGCTACAGCTCAGCCTGGAGAACAACAGACAAACTGTCATCCAGTAAGTTAAAGCGTCATGGTTATGTTATCACTGACCTTTCGACATACTGGCGTTGATCTTTCCCCATTCATTTTTTTCCCCCTTCTGATTGTCCTCAAGCTGTTATGGTGGTCTTGGTCGTTCAGGATTAAGTAAGTATGGTTTCCTCTGTAATTTGAATGGAAAATTAAAGTAATTCATCTTGCCAGAGGCTTGGCACTTAGTTCTTGACATGCTGCCAAATATGTAGTCAAAAAGAGCTAGGTGAACTCCTGGGTGCTTCTGTTCTATACAGTTGCTGCATGTCTGCTACTACAACTCTCCGTCTCTATGACGCCTACAAAAGCCATCGACATCCTGCGAGAACTCCGGGGAAGTGGAGCTATTCAGACAGTCAAGGTATGGACAGTTTGTCTTAACTCTGTAGAGTAATATTTCACAAGAGCGTTTGATAACCCCTCTTCACCAGCTGAAGATTAGAACCATGTGATGCATGGCTTAAGGTGACAGCCAGATGTGTTTTTTTTTTTTTTAGACTCATCCATCAAACAACCCTGTTAACAAAACAGGCATAGATTATTAAAATGGGAAGAGTCTCTGTTTGGATTTCAGGCAGCCAATGTTATGGTAAACAACCAAGAGGGGTAGTACCACAGTCAGATATAACAGGCCATAGAGCACTATAAAGGAATGAATATTGAGGACCACCCAAGGGGTCGGTAAGGGAGCCAGAGAAAACATCCAACAAGGGGAACCTGTTAGGGCAGTGTGTGTAAATATCACATAGGGAAATTTTTTTCTTTTTAAATTGCATTTAATATATTTTGAATTAAAGTGTGAAGCATCCTCTTTCTTTTCTCTGTCACAGCAATACAATTTTCTCCATGAATTCCGGGAAAAATATGCTGCCTATCAAGAAACCAAAGATGATTTTACAGAACGATCAGTGTCTCGATAGTGGGCCTAAATCCTTTCCCGTTTGGGAGATTTTAGTTTATTATTGTGGCAATTAAATCATTGGAGTCCAACAAATAGTGGGAGTAAGAAATGATATTTAAATGTTTGTTTTGGATTTTATGGGTTTTCTATTATGTATGATTAAGATTGTGTGATTAAGATTGTTTGAAACGCTGTTTTTTCCTCTGAATAGCACTTTACAGAACATGTATGAACTTCTTTTCACAAATCGTTTAATCTATAAAAGTAAAACTTTATAAACCGTTTTTAAATTTGTTCTAAATTGAAACTGGTATTTCATTTTGCCAGAAAACTATGAGACAAAATGCAAGTGAATAACTGTCTTTTAACAATGACTAAGAGATCACTGATATGAAATGATGTGAAAGAATGAAGTGCAACCATTTTATTGGATGATTACTTTCCATTCTTCACTCTAGAATCACATTGGTCAAAGGTTTTCACACTTCAGCTGGAATCTAAATAAAGACGATAATATTCTGTGATCAGATATACGAGTTCATTGTGATGTTTTACACATTACTTTCCCTGATAATCCATCAAACTGTGAATTTCAGTAAGATCAGAAGTCAGGTAGATCAGGTCGCTTTTGCCTTCAGAGAGTCTGAGAACTCTGAGGATGGTGTGGTGGATGTGCGGGTTCATAGAAAGAAAAAAAAAAATTACATCAAGTTAAACAAATGTTCACAGTATGACAAAATAATACAGTCAGACTGCATTTTTCCAAACAATCTGATTTGTTTAAAATAGTGAGGAGTGTTGACAGACAAATTAAAGTAAATCTTTTGCAGCCGACTTCTGTTTGGGGGGGTGGGGTGGGGTGGGGGGGAGGGTCTGTTCCAAGCAGTTGTTCCTTAATAAATTTTCTGAATACACATTGTCTAATGTGGAAAGAGGCTGGCCATATTTCAGATCTTTCAAAATGGGGTATCTGCTTTTTGGTGAATAAATAAGATACAAACATAAGACAGACAGCTTCTGTTAGTGTGGTTTCAGGTGTCTCAAAGAATAAAGACTGATCTGTGAATATGACTCATAAAAGCAGGCGGGGGGGAAAGAAACATCTGCTACTGCACAGCAATAAATCTCAATTTCTAGAAGCAAGCCTGTTTAAGAGAGGTGAAGAGCAGGCTTATGACAACCGTGCTGATTGTCAGTGCGCTAAAATCTAGATCAGGTTCTGAGGGAACTACTCATGCAGTCACTCCATATAAGCCTACATTTATCATTTGAGAAACATACAAAAAAAAAACAAAAAAGCAAAACCTTCTGATCAAATTTACATGTATACTTTTGAACCAAAACCATCAAACTGAATTAAAACTGTTTTTAAAAATGCGGCATACTGGCACTCAAAATATGCCATTTTAATGTACAACTTAATTCCACAATACAGCTAATTTTCCACTAATCCAATTATCACACTGGAGATGCTAATCATCACTGTAATGTAATGGCAAAAAAAAAAAAACACAAGAAACAAAGCAAAAAGATAAAATATACCTCTGCATGTAAACAAAGTGAAAATGGAGAAAAATACCCACAATTATCTTTATTTCACTTAGGATGTTTTAAAGTATCAAATATCAGCACGTGATACCAAAAAAAAAGAAAAAGAAACAAACAAACAAACAAAAAAAAGAGTAAAATCAATGTCCAGGTCTAGCATTATCACTGTTCATCTTCTGCATGGTTGTAGGTTTAGACTTGAGTATTGTAACAGGACGACTGTGTCCCGAATCATTTCCATGTAGATGATTCAGCATGTTATGGGGTTGTGAGCTTGACGTCCTTTTCCAAACGGTGCCACGTTACGCGGAGAGGTGTGGCGAAAGTCCAAATTCAGCTCCGCTGCTTTTAAAACCGGAGCATCGATTCCCACACGCACATCTCTCCCCAGCCAAACCGTCACGTTTAGGAGCTCACCAAAACATAGATCATCCTACGACAGAGGAAAAGACAGCAACATTTCTGTCAGTGTGGAGAAAAAGGGCAAACCAAAAAGCTTCTACGACAGTGGTATGTCTGAAAGTCGAGTAATGTTTTTTGAATCGTAACTCCCATTGGAATTCAGTGTTAGGCCTTGCTGCACAAACTGCACCCAGAGCAAGAGAAAATGGTTGACATATGAGGATAAAAGGACACACACACACACGGCGCGTGGCACGTACCCGTAGAGATAGTAGAAGAAGGACAGGAGGTAGAAGGCTAGTTTGCACCAGCCCTCTTTCTGACAGTAGGCCAGGATGTCGGCATTCATGATTGTGGTGGGGTCATACAGGCCTGGACCACTCATGACCGGTCGACTCATATACCTGACCACACGGAAAGACACACCAAACCTTTTCAACTTCACTCAGCCGTATACGCACACTGCAGACATGGCGGTTCCTTTACTCTCCAATTAATACATACATTTACAACAAGCCAAATAAGTATGAATTCTCCTGAAGCGTACATACATTTAATTACTGACCAACAAGCCACTTTTCGATTAAGCTAACTAGCTGGTCATGCCTTTTAACAAGACCAGACGACAGTTCGTAAGACCACCCACCTCCAGACATGATAGGCCAACAGGGGCATGTTGAGGCCAAGGGTCAGCCATTCTGCAGCACACAGAAACATCACGCAGAAAAACACGTGAATGAGATATTCCGGCAGCACCAGCTGAAAGAAGAAAAAAAAAAAATCAGATTAAGAAGTCACACTCAAATCAATAAAATGTGTTTATTTCCACCTACTACAATATTTCTCTCTGTTCTGCACGGAAAAATAATGAAAATGATTTTAAATGTTTCCGACTAACCCTACACGCTTTTAATCTCTGGGCAGGGGAGCAGTTTTATCCTTGCTACTGGCTGAAAAGACAGAGCATTATCTAGTACCCCCTAGATTTTTCAAGGCAAGTAACATCATCGATTGTGAAACTGACAAATCACGTGACAGATGTCAGTATGTCAGTCTGTCTTAACCAATGAAACGTGGCAGTTTCTAAGGCTTACTATACTTCTGATAGGGAAGTGACCAGCGCATTAACCATGGTGTGTAAAGAAGAATAATGAGTGCTATTCTACAGATCACTGCAGGGTCTTAACTGCTAGTTCCAGATATAGTCATGGTATTCATGAATAAAATTATTGTTGATGTTCCTTTTCTTTATAAGAAAACTTGTATGTTGGCTACATTTGGCAAGTTATAACTAACATTTACTCAGATGCAGAGTACAAACATATTAATTAAATGAAAGTCATTTTCAAGATTCTTACTAAAAACTAATTTGTAATTTTGGGCCACAAATCACAGCCTTTGTACTTCTTAGGCAAGTTCACAGCTATATAAATATAAAATATGTTTCCCCAAAAGACTGTGCCCATCCCTCCCAGACACAGATAAATCAGGCAACACACAGAGAGAAGAGAGCCATGCTGAGGGAGGGAGCCATGAGGACCCGAGGCTGCCCTGCAGGTGCCTGCAAGCGGGCTGCGTAGAGGAGCTGGAGAGGGCAGATGGAGACGCCACATGGAAGCCATGCAAAGGAGAGTGTGTGACCAGCAGGCCAAAGACGATCGGGAGTGAAGTGTGTGCATAGTTTCATCCTGCACTGCATTGCCACCATAGCCCACCATAAACACATCACGCAAAGAAAAGAATAATAACCATAGTGCTACGAAAACATATAGACAGAGGGCTTTGAATTTGTGCATGGAGGAATTGGTGATGCAAATGAATATATATTGGTACATCAAAACAAACAAACAAACAAAAAACAATATTCAGGGAACAAAATAACACAAACTGAGCTAAAGGAAAAAGGAAAAGGGAAAAAAAAAAAAAAAAAAAAAAATCAATGTTCATGTTCGATGTTAGTTTTGAGGTCCTGTACAATATAACAGCGAAGTCACTGAATTGTGCTAAGGGACCAGAATGGAACACGCTGCATTCTGTTCAGGCTCGTCCCAGTAGCTACTACTTTTATCCAGTCAGCAAACTGAAGAAATGCTGAGCTTTCAAGTGTAAAGATTGTGATGCCATCTGGTCCAAACCCCCCCCAGGTGCTGTATACGCTGGACTGGGCTTTAGTCTGTATGCCTGCAGACTCCTTCTGCACTTTGTTAAAAAACAAATCGTTTCATTTCATTTCATCTCATTTGCTTTTGCACCTCATCGTGCAAAGCGATATTTTGATTTTCTTCTGTCTAAAATTTGCTTCTGTTTCACACACTTTGAAATGTGTATTTAATCTCCTTTATGGGTGGACACAAACAGTTCCTTTTCACTGAATAGTAAAAAAAGAAACATTTTAAAATGTTTTAATTTCTCTTGTGCATTATGATTAATCCCGATGGTCCTAAAGATGTAAAATCCAGGATAATGCAAACTGCAGATTAAGGACCCTTAAGATTCTGTAATCCCATACTAAAGCCTGATTTAAGTGTGCCACCAAAATCCGATTTTCAGTTTGTAACTTACCCAGAAGCAAAAAACATCTCCAAATGTTAATCACTCACAAAAAGCACAGGCTACATACATTTGAATATTTGACCCATCAGTCCTGGATGTATGGGTTTAAAAATAAGCAAAAGGCTAAACATTGTGAAATGACTTCTCTATATTAACTCATTATGTTATTATACTGCGGGAAAATATGTTAATAATTACATATGTGCTTACAATAATATTTTGGCAAGATACTCCTACCTTTATTAATTAGTTATTTAATAACCCATTACAGTTGATACTAGGCTATATGCAAACAAAGGGTAGGCAGTAAGAGATCATGCATATACTGAGCATTTGCAAGTCTTTTCAGTTAACACCTGTGCTTTCTGCAAACAGAGGTTTGTCTACACGTTTGATTTTCTGTCACCACAAACACAGCATTGCACTATATTTCCCCCTGGCAAACAAAACAAGGCCCCTCAACTGCTACAATAATCAAACTGTAAAATCGTGTGATTAATACAGTTTATTGTGAAATATCTACATGTCTAGCGCAGAAGATTAAATGATAATTAACTGAAAGTGTGCCATGTTCATCTGATGGTGTTTCCATTATCTAAATGTACAGAAAGAGTAGAATACTATACGTTTATGTTGTCTGTGGGAGTGTGTTTTGATCATTATATCATAACTCTTTAATGTTTCATGACAGACTGTTAGGGGAGAAAAATCAGATTTTATCCTTTGAGTCTTAAAAAAAAGCTTCAGTAAGAAATTTCGCAGAATTGAAAATCAAAATATTTGAAATCAATATCCTCCTTGAGAATATCTTTAACTCTGTGCTCCAGTGTAATTTTAAACTTGCTTGAGCTATTGTTTTGCCATTGTTAAGTATTGAGGACAACCCTTTTCAGATTAGTTAACTGAAAAGACATTTGCAAGCACTCCCCTCGTGCAGAGAGACAGACTGGAGACTGCACTGGATTAACCGAAGATTGGTACAAACCTTCAAAGCAATTTTGACCCTTTTTATCTTTTTGACCTTTTCAACTGTCTTTGTGGCATTCAAACAAAATACAAAATACAGAAAACAAAAATAGCATATTAGAAAGCAATCACAAAAAAAAATAAATAAATAAATAAACAAACAAAACAAAAAAGTGTTAGTGCTGGATAGCGGTCACTAGAGTTTCATGAAGAGTAATTTGTTTGTTTCTCTTTTCTTTTTTTTTTTTGGCTTTTAACTTTTGCTTTCCTCCTCAGCAGAACAATGCGGAGAATTCAGCAGTGTGCATAACAGGAGGAGAAAAACTACAACGCATCAGAGAAAGCAGATTTGCATGCGCTCTAGAGAACGTGTTCCCACTGCCAGGATTCACTTACCGGATTTAGTGTGTTACACTGGTCTATAGGATTCTTGTAATCAGTCTTCAGCTCATCGAATGCAATTATCTGTCAACAGAAAATATTCTATTTAACACTCAGACCACATAATCCGTACTCAGCAAACAGGCAAGGATAACATCACCACACATGTAACATGCAAGTCAGTGTTTCATCTTCACATTGTGCACTTCTTGGGGAAAAAAAAATTGCTTGGGCAAATATATCCTCTCAGGCGGAATTACAAATTGGGAATTAAGAATTTTCTGCACAGAGGTCTACGAACCATTCCAAAGGATGCGTGTCTCTGTAATTACAGTTATGCGGATCTTAATGTCATTTACACATCAGAACAGCAGCCATGTGTTAAACATTGCAAAACAGGCAGAGGGAGCAGAGTGTACAGACAACACTGATGCTTTTCCACCCAAATTTAATTAACGTGCTACTGTGTGACTTGAATTTCTAAAGCCTGACTGAGCTCTCTTATCTAGCTTAATGGCAGTACACAAAACTGGCAAAAATGACATTAAGAACATATTGTGCGGGGCAAACAAAAATCTATAGCTTCGAGCTTAAGATAAAAAAAGAGATGAAATGCTCAGAGTCGAATGTCCATCCTAATCATTTCGGTCATTGTGGTCTCTCAATGATACGTCACCAACAAAATCTTCCTGCCAAAATAATGGATTGAGGAGATCTTTTCATACCAAAGAAAGATGTTTTTGGGCCATCACTCGAAGCACTAAGGAATAAATTGTCGATTTCAGAGCCATGGATACTTGCATGAATAGCATGATGACACTCATTCTAGCCTGTCAAATCTGCCCTGTTTATGTAATTTTCGATGCTTAGGCAGCCTTGCCAATTGGCTAAAGTTCTGAGTTGATGAAAGCCAGATCAAATGAATGTAGGATGCGCGGCTAGCTTCCTTCCTAAACTAGCGTTCAGCTAGCGGGATTTCGGAATACAGTAGAACCGGTTGGGCATATTACCACGAGATACAAGTACACTTAACAGCTTGAATAGGGACATGTGTAACACACTGTCGAATTATATTGTAACTGCCTTGCATTAAAAATGCCGATCATACCAACAGATTGTTCAAACCGGCCTAGTGGGCGCACAAGAGCTGCGCTGGCTACTAGCTATGTGTGGTTGCTAGCTGGTTGACATAAGCAAGTTAGCAAGCTAGCTAGCAAGTCAACTGCCAGAGCAAAAATGGGAGGCTAAACCACTAACCAAGACTTCGTAAATAATGGCAGTAGGTTTATTTCAACTCGGTGATTGTAAGTGATAATCGACGCACAAACCAGAACTCTTACTGCTTAAAGGGAAACCTTACGCTAGGGTGTGTGCCATTCATTCTTACTAACCGAAGCTAGCAAAGTTAGCACCACCACAAGGCATAATTCACATGTCACTAAATTTTGATCATAATGCCTGTTACCGTGCAGTCCTCGATCAACTGTACTTTGGTGCTACTTACGTGCCAAATAGCGAAGAAGATTAGGGCCGCAGTAAGCAGCAACGCAAGCATATAACAAAAGGCCGCGAATGTGAACGCCATTTTTTAGCTAACGTGAGGACTGGAAGAGAACCGTCACCGGGACAGACGAGCCACCGGGGTGACGTCAGCCTCAGCTGAGAATGACAGGCCCGTGAAAACACGCGAGAGACCGCTTGTGGGCACGAGACAAAGGGGAGGAATGGTGCTTTGATACCCATTTATTCAGTGTCAGAGTTGATATCTATTTTGATATCTGTTTTTAGTTGCAGTGAGCACACTGCACATTGATTCAAATGTAAGATACTTGCATATTTTGATCAGTGCAGAAGCATTCGTTCGAAGATGGGCTGACTGGCTTTCATGATGCCTGAAGAGCGTGACATTTTTGGTATGTCTCAGCTAATTCACATAATTAGCTACTTATTTAGTTTTGAGGTTATAATGAAGATATTAACCCATCTATCCTTTAGCCAAAGATAGTTGTTAGCAGATGAGGTAGGCACCAATTAGAAAAGTATTTCCATATTTATTATTATTATTATTATAATTATTATTAATAATAATAATAATAATAATAATAATAATAATAATAATATTTATAATAATAAATAAATAAATATTATAATAAATATTATTATTATTATTATTATTATTATTATATTTAAACTACATTGATCTGACAATAACAGGAAGGCAAAATGAGTCCCAAAACAGGATTGCAAGGGCCCAGCTCCTCCATAGAGGGGAAAACAAATAGAATAGTTCAGAGAAGATACAGATACATTTTTTCCATGTGAAATTACATCACCAGCAGCTAAGCTCTGGTGCCATGGGGAGATTGACCCTAAACCATTGATCTGGATCAACCTTTGCTTTGGTTTACATATTTCACCATTGTGAAGTGGGAGACCAATCTATTATTAATTTATGATTTCCAGATAACATGGCTCCTCAAGCAGCAGGGACAGGTGATTTGAGACAAGAAGGCCTAGCCCTTTCACAAGACTTAGCATGTATTTTGTCTCCAACTGAACTGATCAAAGGGCAACTTAATGAGTTTCCTGGCAAGGCCTGTCTCAAACAGTGAGAATCAGTTAAAGGACATTCATGAATGTTGATTTAAAAAAAAAACTGTTTACATTTTTGTTCTTTTATTGGGATCAATTTGTGGACATCATATAAAGCATGGAAAAATACAAATATCTAACATACTGTTTCTCAGACATCACTAGGCAAGAGAAAATCTCGTACAGGACACATTTTTTTTCTTTCATTATAAACAGAAAGAAAAGCCAATCACTTACTCCCACAGAGTAGTGTCATACGAAAAAGACGAATGCATTTGAATTAAAACAGACATCTTAGGCCACGTCAGCACGTTTCACCACAAACAAGAGAGCTACGTCAGAATGTCATAAAAATCAGTGGCATTACATCTAGAGAGAGATCATTTAAAATGGCTAAGCTCACACATCACAAATGAAAGGCATCGTCTCTCTTCACTTTGACAGTTCATTCATCCAAGAAAAAAAAAACTAGTGGCTTTCCCCCCAACGTGTATGTTGTGCTACAAAAAAAAAAAAAGTTCGACATTTGAAGTCGCTGTAATCCAACTACAAAATGAAAAATCTATAAGAGTTTGCAGTATATGCTATTGTGATACAGATTAGCCCAGTGGAATGCTGAACACTAACTTAAAAGCACTTTTGGAGGCTGATGCTGTAATACAATATGTAGAGTGATGTTCCACGTTATTGCTCTCTCTTTGAGAACCAACCCACCCCCGTTCCCTCTCATTTTCGGGTCTAAATGCTTTAACTGTTTAATCAAGAGTATGCTTTGGAAATGTTTAAGTCACAGATGTAAGCTTCCAGACACTTGATGCTTACAAAAGGCATGCGCTTGTATTTACAGTTTGGCATTACATAACACAGTACATTAGCGCTTGTAGGGAAAGGTAATGCAAGGAACATGCCAACTGTCATTCGGATTGAAACCAGCAACAGTGCAGACTATGACTTATGAATTCCAGGCATAAATGGCATGCACAAGTGGATCTGTATATTCATGTATCCACAGTTATGTGTTTTCTGGAAACTTTGAGACATAAAAAAGTATTTCAGCAATATGAAAACAAGGTCAAGTGCTGTACAACATTAGTACTCCCATATTGTTATAAATCAACACAATACAGCCTCAAAATGGCAAAATAAACCTTTACGACTATAATTATAAATATAAGCAGAGGCTTAGATTGATGTTGATATTGAACTCCGTGAAGTTACTCCTATCAGGTAATCCTCCATTTGAGGATTTCAGAGTAGATACATTTAACATTAACAAAGCGGTTCACATGCCATTAAGTTTAAATTTGACCAAATAAGATGTGTTTCACTGATTACACATGGTGGTTGGTTGTTGTAAGTTTTTATGGTTCCATAAAAACTTACAACAGAACACATTCAAGCACAGCAAGATTTCAGATTAAGCTCATCATTATCTGTAAAGTTTTCATTATTAAAGATGACATTATTTTCATTATTAAAGATGACAGCAATAGCATTTGTGTATATTTTTCATAGCCTTGTACTTCAGGTAGCCCAGTAAATAAGTTGGATGGAACCATTGGCATTCAAACAATATTGTGAGTTTGACAGTGTAGCTCATCGTTCAGACAGAGGATTGTCTGGTCTCATGTTGGTACACAGACAAAAGAAAAAATTTCTCAGGAATGTGTTGAGCGAAATATTTCTGTTATGGAAACACATCTAGCCATAAGTCATAGCACTCAAAAGAACAAAGTAAACCTTGCTATCTCTTAACAGTGTTTCACCTCAAAACATTCATTCAAACCATTAGTGTAGTGAGTTGTCTTCCATGATCTTCAATCAACCACCATACTTTTATAAGTTTCATGAGCAATATTACACATCCCAAATAAAGATTGAATTTTCCTATATTTATGATCTAGCTACTTTTTTAAACCAGGAATAACTGATTTTTTTATGATCTGTATGCTGATAAATATTCTATTGTTTGTTAACTTGTTGTAACATAGAAGCTGAAATAAATGCATATTTTTTTAGTCTCAGAAATATCAAAATAAAGCCTGGCCCCTGAATAAGTGCATTCAACCAAGTTCTGTGTCATGAAGCAAACAGCACACAACTGATGACCATATCCTCTCTACCATGTCCATTCTTTGCTATGAGCAATATTAAAAAAAAAATAAATAAATAAAACTACTTTTGGTCATAATGCTTCATCACATACTAACAAAGTATAAAATAATTACACCTCAAATGTGCTCTGATTCTCTGTGTGTTTAAAAGGCAGCAGTCATTGGAATTCTTCCTGTCAAGGACATTGTGAGACGTATTTTTAATGATACCTACTGTCAGAAACAGTTAAATCAACCTCCAATGGAAACATCACTGATGAAACCAAACCAGTTCAAATTGAGAGTAAAATACATTCCTGCCAAATGTCATTTTTTTCAGTGGAACAACCTGTTTGACTATTTCAAGTCTGTCCAAAGCAGCTCAAAGTGTGATGGTAAGACTTTTGTACTGTATTCTATTTGACTACATACATAACATACATGATCGGGTTATGACCTGTAAAGATGTATCACATGTGTCTTATGGAGAGGTAATGAGTTGCGTAAAAAATATGTTCACATTACATACCAAAATTCCGGTCACTAATCTCACAAACTCATGCTTTTTTGAGATCTCGTAAACATCGAATGTTTATCCAGTGTTTTACTTTAGGTATCTGAGGAAAATTAAAACAATGTTTAAATCACATATCAACATTGCAGCCATGTTTATGAAACTGACAGTAAATCAAATGAATTGTGAGGCTGTTTTTATTACTCAGTCTCACCATAGCTTTGAAGGAGACACAGCTTAATTCAGTTACACACACTGATCTCTTTAGATAGAGAGGCCATAAAGACTTGACTTCACCAATGACAGTAAGACACTACATCAGTATTCAGTGGTTAGATGAAAAGTTCAAAAATGAGAGTTGTCTCCATTACAGGTAGGACTGTCACGTTCACAGCTCTGAGTGTATTTATGGACAACATTACGAAAGGATCCCATACATCTCTCATACACAAGCACCTTAAATCTAATACACACTCCCAATTAACTACTCTTTTCAGCGTAAAGGCTCCCCTTTAATAACCAAAGACCCTGTAATTAAATTGTAAGGGCAGACAAACGTCTGTGGCACGGTACAAAACGGGCAAATGTTTGGTCACAGTTCAGCTGTAAAACTATCAAATACAGGACTAGAAAATGATCTTAAAAAAAGGAAAAAAAAAAAAAAAAAGCAATATATTCAGGATTCTTAAGAAGGTGGGATATAGGTGAAGACATTTTTCCCCATACCAACATGGACTCAGCCATAACAGAAAACTCAGTATAAAATGATTTTTTTTTTATCTAAATCTTTTCTTTCTCTCAAGAGTGCAGGTCAACATCTTAACAGCATACTGCGAGACTTGCCAAATTCAATGCCCTATCAAATCAACTACTAAAGTATTAATGAACAGTATTAATAACCGTTGAACTTGCCAAGGGCCGTTGTGCTGGCCTCGTCAGTTAAGTATGAAGTGGTAATGCATGATTAGCATTGTCATGCATGGCAGTGCCTGGCAGTGTCTGGTCACATAAACAAACTGAATAATGAAAAAAAAAATCAACTTCTCAGGGCAGTTTACAATATGTATGCTCAAATCTTTGTACATAGCCAAAATATGTATTTTTTCATTGTCTGGACAGCATGCTTCTTTGATCTCTGACAAGCTGGTACATGTTAGTTTGGTGTTTGAGGCATTCAAAGAAACACGCACATACACACACATGTTGAGTAGAGTGTTAGACGGACAATGGTATATCTCCTCTCGGAGAGGATGGGAGCCGCCTTAGTCGTCTTTCGTTCTGTCCTGATCCAGTCGCTGAAGATGTTTTTTAACGGAAAAAACCCAGTTTCTCTCTCAGCCACTCCTCTGTAAGGTCCTCTGTATTTCTGATCTCGAACACCTAGGTGGGAAAGAGCACTAACCTAATTAAGGAAATCTTAAACCAGAACTGGTAAACAAAAAAAAAAAAAAAAAAAACTTATCTTAAAGTGCTAGATGGACGAGGGAGCCCATCCCTTGTTATTCCATAATCAGAATGCATTAACAATCTTTCCCATTTCTACTGTCACATTTAGTAACGTAAGCGTCGACCTCCTGTCTGTTCCGTGATGGTACAGTGACGTGTGCACTTACCTTAGTCAGCTCCACTGTCTGGACCAGTTTGTTCTTACTTCCTGCATACATCATCTGTTGCTCAGGTTTACATCCTGGAAAAAGTCAAAGTCGCATTTATTAGGAATCACTGTTAGAAAGCACATCATCACATCTTGCTGGAACTGCAAAAATGTCTAACTTGATGGACACTGGACTTGTGATTACGTAATCACTGAAGTACAGACATAGGCAAATCACTGGCTGAGGCGCTGATGCTAAAATGGAGAGCAAGGTCAAAGATGTACATAAAGAAATGCTGATGATCATTGGTTTACCAACTGGGCTTGAGAAGATAAAGCAGAGAGGGTAGGATACTCGTCCATCATCGTGCTGGTATTTGTAGCTGTACACTACAAATGTGCAAAAATGTTAAGGACAATCGTTCTGACAACATCATACCCATAGGAAAAGCAGTTAAGAATTCAAAACTAAGTCAATGATTCAACTCTAAGAGTTGATAATTAATTGTACGTTGCTGAAAGGATATCTTGGTTGTCTTTCAGGTAGCTCATTCTTCAGATCATCAGGAGAGATGTCCTATGATGAGAAAATGAGTGGCAATCACTGATAGATACAACTAACTGTCCTACTTACTACAATAAAAACACATTACTGCAAACAACTGCTTCTGTGGCTTTCATATCCTCTTAAGCTTAATGATTGAGTCCTGTTTGAGGCAAAAAAAACAGACTTGTGGCATAAGCCACTAAACCATTCTAAGACAAAGTGTTAAGACCCTCCTGTGGAACTTCCCTCTCTACAAACCACTCAGAAGCTATTTTGTTACCTTACCTCATGTTCCTCGTCAAGGATTACAAGCTGCCTGTCCTTGTCGATCTTCACTGGAAGAGACAGAAAAACATGGAGAGACTAATATTAGCCATGCATGTCGTTCACATAATGTTCTGTCATTTAAATTTCCATCCAACAGATTTTTCCAAGGCAAGTGACCTTAGACATTACTGGAAGGTGAATTTTTTTTTTTTTTGTACTTTAAAAAACTTAGTCAGCTCTGTCATTGCTAGGAGATTATATATCTCATACACAATGGTGTCAAACTACAGTCCTAAAGGCCTACACTTACACCAGATCTACATTAAAAAAAAATCTTATTCCAGATTTACAGCAAAATGTCAATCTGTAAAATGACTTCAGATTCAGATGTGATTGCTTACTGATAATGGCGGCATTGTTGGTTTCCTTTCGAAAGCGGAACTCCCTCAGCTTTTTGACTAAATCGCCATCTACTTCACAAACTACCAAAGACTCACTCTGGAGGAGGAAAACACAAATAATTCACACCTTACTTCACAAAATGACTACAACACATTGAACAGTGCTCTTGTTTTTTCACGAGCACATGCAAACAGATGTTTAGTCAAGATACTGCAAGAAGAAAGTAGGATTTAAGTTTGAAGACAAGTACAAATACTAAGATGGCTAATCCACCTGAATCTGTACCATCTATACTTGAGTCTGATTGACCTTTAATTCACTGGAGAGTAGTCTCAAATTAAACTAATGGAACCAACTGACTCAAAATAAGAACATGGAATTGAGAGAGCATAATAGACATCTTCATTGAGAACTACATTTCTTCAATTTTGTTCCTATCTCAGTCCAGTTTACCTCACTGTACCATTCAAGAACTTTTCAGTTTGTGTTGGACTGAAGCAAAAGTTTGCGTACACTGCAGGTCTCCTCATGGAGATGTTGCTCTTCACTGTTATGGAAGCAGTCTCATCTGAGCTCTCAAAAAGCCCAGCTAAAATAAATGTTCTATTTTACAAATCACTACTAGTTACATGATTGGGTTGCACTTCTGATGGAATTTCTAGAAGTTTACATGAGTTTACCTGACAGCCTCTGTTAAGAATAGCTGCCAAACTCAATGTACAAATTGTTTGGGCAGGTGTAAGGAATACTGCTTCCAAAAGGCCTCAGATATTATGGACAGTTTATCACTCCAGCAATCACAAACACACTTGATTCAAGCTAATTAATGCATAAAGGGACTCCAACGAGCAATGGTAACTTCACTGGATTAAGATTGAGGGAAAAAAATCTCTGTGTTGATCACCACAAAGGGAGCTACCAACTCCTTGGCACACTGAGGCCAGTTCTCAAGACATGTCTTTGGTCAATGAAGTCTTACTAATCTGACAGTGGATCACCATAAACTGGGGGACTCAGTGGACTATACAAATCCCTATTGAAGAACTTGAACTTTCCACTGACTGAGGTCAAGAAGACAGTCCATCTGTTTTGTTTGTTTGTTTGTTTGTTGTTATTGTTGTTGTTGTTTACTTTCTTAGAGAGAGACGTCACAATACAGATTAATTTCACCACAGCAAAAAAAAATTAACACAAGAGAGATGTAGATTTGTCAAACAGTTAGCAAATAACCAGTAAGATTCTGCATATCGAAAAGCAAATAACCTCAGATAAATATGAACACTAAGTCAGTTCACAGCATGAAATTAACCAGAACACAACATAGATATTAAAAATGACAAAATAAACAAATGTCTATTAAAAACCGCTTGCAGGTACAGTGGGCTTTCAGATGTTATGAGCTAACATTTGTTAGCACATCCAATAATGTTAGCGCTGCGATGCAGATTTCTCCCTTGATTTAATTCCTTTGTTTGATCATAGGCCAATGGGCCTTATGAGACTGGGAGGACAAAACATAGAACCAATCATCATCATACGTTCCTTCGCTCCGCATATCCCAGTAATTCACTAACAAGAACCATCCAACACTGGTGATCACAGACAGGCATGGCCCAGATGTTTAACTTGGACTAGCAGATAAACTACAGGAAATGGGAATTTTTCTTTAGCCTAAAGCGTGCAAAAAATGCCTGCGTGTCACATTTGGCTATGTAACCTTTTGTACAGGATGAAACTGTTAGCGTTTCTTATTCGAGTTAACCCATGTCTCTAAAAACAGATACCTATAATTAAGAGGAGTCAGAAAACTCGATTAAAAGAGATAGCTAGCTAGACTTCATGCAATGACATGTTGCAGCACATCACAATGAACTGGGTGGAACTGCATATTTGTCTGTACCATGACGGACAGGGAAGAGAACGACGACAGTCCCTCTAACAAACTGAACGATCAACAACTCTAAGTGTAAGACACGAATATCTGAGGAACAAAATAATATCAAAGAAATAACACTTTGAACTCGTTTTTTATCATCTCGCCAGTTTTCACTTACCATTTTCCCCGGAGCGCAGACTCAGAATGCATGAACTGAGCGGTGGAGTTTTTTTCTACTTCAAGTCTTGTGACTTGATTCCGACCAATCCCACCTCTCTTCCCAATCCCTTAACTCCTTCTCTCATTGGAGCAACGATATAGTACCATACTATCTGATCCAGGATCTGCCTACATAACTACACCTGCCGCTGTAATCAATGTAATCAAAACGCCCAACTGACCTGAGACCATGATTTAAAGGTATGCGCGTGGAAGAAGAATTTTGGCTGTAAGTAGGCCACTGTAGATGGAAACTACAATTTGGTGCGTTGTCTCAACACAGGAAGGGGCTATCTGACTGTTCCATGATGTATATGTCATACAATTTTGTTTTTCCATTTAGAGGATTTTAGACGGTGCTGACTCTTTGTGTTCTGGTGTTGTGGTCACGTATAAGTTTATGACCACAAGAAAATGTTAGATTTACTTGCACGAATTTTCATTTTCTACTAATTCTTATGAGTGGGTTACGTATGGAAATGATTTTTAAAGTCGTATATCTTATGAACTTCTAACATACTGAACAATACCTGCCTCAATTAAAAATTAAAAACAAAAAATCAGTAATGCCTATCTGGTTGTTGGTTGATCCACCTCGGCAGTAGAACCTGAAATAGAACAAGAATATGCTATCTACAGATCAGCTAGTCGCAGTCCTGAGGAACCACTGGCAAGAGGGTGTATGAGATCAGAAGGAAAATACAATTTCGTAAGAGCGGGAGCAATGCATACCTTGGTTCTACAGCAGGGATTGGTAGTCCCGCTCCTGAGAGACTCCACGGCATACCTTTCCTCCAGTCCCATAAAATACACTTGTTTCAGTCAAAATACCAAGAGGCTACTGACTAGATTTGGCTGGATAGGATCAAGTTTGGATCAAACCAAACAGGAGTGTGTTACTTGTGGAGACAGACCACAAGGATGCTAAACAAGAGAAACCACCGTGGCACAAACCAGCCTTGTTTGCATGCGTGTGCACGTGTTAAATAAAACATTCTGTAGAACTCTAAAACATTACAAACACATCACCCCCACAGTGGAGGTAAATGATTATCTAAGTCACAGATTTCACAGAACTGAGCATTTCATCCTGTGTTCACTGGTCGAAGGTTCCTAGAATTCTTAGTTCTGTAACTGTCATTTTGTGTTTTCCATAATTTCATTTTCACAGTAACATTCTAACATAGCTTGTTTTCTTTCTTGCTAATATCATCGCCTTGATAGTTAAGTACTTGTTAACTTGAATTTCCAACTTAATACAAAGGTTTTGTTTTACTAAAGGAAGAAGCACCAAGGAAGAAGTTTTCGATCCGTCATAGCTAATAAATGGTTTAATGCATTTTCATGAAATCTCATTCATTGACAGCTTTAACTGACGTTGAAGAGAT
This sequence comes from Chanos chanos, assembly GCF_902362185.1. Lineage (NCBI taxonomy): Eukaryota > Metazoa > Chordata > Actinopteri > Gonorynchiformes > Chanidae > Chanos > Chanos chanos. Next base: position 44,206,154 of record NC_044498.1, on the reverse strand, counting down.
GGAATTCAGACATGCGCACAATTGTCTAGCCTATCCCACTGACGACACACCTGCCCTGTGAACTCTATGCGCGCTGCTCTAAACACAGCTGATTTGTAAACAAGATGGATGATGTCTGTTCATGTTCTGCATAGTTGTTCCTTACTCGATGTTGATATGTAAATCAGATTGTTTTTAATCTTTAAGCAGAAAATACTCCATGTTCAAGTCGCAACCCCACTTCCTTTGTAGAGTTCTATAATTTACTTTCTGTGAACTGGCGTGGTGAATGAGTGTTCCTGAAACAGGCTAACTAGCAGACCCTGTTCGGAGGCCGTCTTTCCAGCGAGGTACTGTTCCGTTACACAAAACTGGTTATGTTTAACTTGCTACATCGCGAAAGTATACCCTTTTACCAATTAGTTTCATTACAACGATGGTAAACATTGGCAGGCTAAATGTCACATATACCTTGCGTCCAGAGTCCCTCCTTTAGCTAAACGGAATGTCGAAAGTGTTTCGTCAGGCGAAGATGTTTTTAAAAGTGAAATCGGTTTATAATCAACTATATTCATCTGCATCTTCTCTCGATCTCTTTGCCTAACCGTTTTATTTCTCTTTTCCCTTTCAGGCCATGGCAGATTTTTCGGTGAGTTACAGCAAAATGTAACGTTGATATTTCTCATCCTGTCCCTTTATATGTTGACATTAATGCAAACTCATGCTGTTCTATAAGTTTGGCAAAAATGGACGTCTTTGAGACTGAACTGTAACTTAATGCAGTGTTTGTGGGTGGTCATAGTATTTATGAGCTTATTCGAACCAGGGTTCTCACTGACTTTACAAATGTCTCATACTGCAGCAGAATGATGATCTACCAATTTTAACAGCAGGCTTTTATAAAAGTAACTTTTAAATGATTATCAATACTAATGTACTGTCATGAGTATGAATGCATTTAATATTTTGGTTACACAATGGTTTCATATTTAAAAGCGTTTACAGTGCTCACCTGACCAGAATGCGTCACCTACACTATGTTTGGCACAGGAAGGGTATTTTGTTCAGACAGTGCAGACCGAAATTTTCACACAATGACTCAGCATGTTCCTCATATATGTTCACCATACAGCTTGCTGATGCCATCCCAGATGATGTTACTGGTGAGGTATCTAAAACAGGGAACACCAGACCCTCTGCGCCTGGTGGAAGTGCTCCACCAGCAACTAACCCAGGATGGCCTGGGGCTGCCCCTGGAGGCCCAGTGCAGCCCTCAGCTCCTGGAGGCTTCCCTGGTGGCCCCCAGTCAGGTCCAGGGGCTCCTAGCCCATTCCCCGGCGGTCCACCCAATGCAGGACATTTCCCTTCTGGCCCTGGAGCACCGTATCCTGGAGCTCCAAGTGCCCCAGGTGGGTATCCGCCTGGACCTGGGGTGCCAGCACAGTTCCCCTCCAGCCCTGGTGCCCCTGGACAGTTCCCGCCAATGCCTGGTCAGTACCCACCAGGAGTAGGTGGCCCTGAACAGTTCCCAGGTGGGGCGCCCATGCCATATCCATCGGGACAGTTTCCCCCGACTCCGGGAGGACCGCCAGGCTCCTGCCCTAATGTGCCTTACCCGGGAGGACCTCCTGGACCTGGGATGTTTGGACCAGGAGGCATTGGTGCCTTTCCTCCTGCGCCAGGTCATGGTCCTGGGTTTGCAGGTGCAGCCTTCCCCCCTGTCCCTCCAGGTTCATGGGGTGCGCCTAGTGGAGGCTTCCCTCCACAACCAGGTCCTCCTGGTGGATACGGTCCGGGTCCAATGGGGCCGTTCGGAGGGCCCGGTGCTCCTGGAGGCATGTTGGTAAGTACTGATACCTGTGAGTCTCTAAATACAGCTGCTGCTTGCTTGGTGTCCGGTGCTGTACTCTAACTCAGTGGTTCTAGTTGGGGATATAGGGTACTTTGGTGATGCTGGGGCTGGCTCAGTTGTACTATGTCACTGGAGGAGCAGGTGTCTTCTGGTGGTGCTCAAAGGCAGTTTTATGCTGAAGGCTGTAACTTATGAGATGTGTGCAGATCTCAAAAACACTTGTTTTTGTCTTTCAGCCACCACGTAACCCGCCATATTTTTGAATACAGTGAGCCCCTACAGCATTTCACGTGGAGGAAGACAGCATATTTTGACTTCACATCGACTATCATCATTGGGGTTTTTTTTTATGCACACACTGAGGGCTACGCCATATAATAATTATGGTGCTTTAGATTTCACCAACATCAAGTAGAGTTTACCAGCACTAAATGCATTGAATCACTTGGGGCTTTGTTATAATTATATGTAATTTTTTTTTTACCAAACAAGGCACTTTAGTATTTTAATTTTACTGTTGAATAAAAAGTGTATTTTGTTTCCTTTATGAAGCCAAATTATGGCTCTATTGGTGTTTCCACCCAGCTTTGGCTGATTACAGAAAGAAAAAGAAAAAAAAAATGTGTGATGGGAATTTGTATACTTTGTTCAGAGAGCATTCAGTGACTCCACAGTTTATATGACAACTCTTTGAAAATCGTGGGAAAGCTGTCTGTTATGACAGTTCTGTTTCTTCCCATTAAGACAGACAGTTAGTGGACGTAAATGACTTGCTATGTGTAAAGATGAATTGTAACGTTATTTTTTCACTATTATTGCTGTATTTAAATACATCAAATCATTTCTGAAACACAGCGGAAAGATTTGATGTTGATGGAGTGCCATAGCTTGTGAAGAGATTTTTTAAAACTGTTTTGATAAACTGTTGCTTTTCTATAACTTTTGCTATCACTTCATCAAAGCTGAATATTTATAATTGTAGAATTGCCTTGTGGAAGTTTTAAATGCAACTGCAGTTTGCCTGATGTAAAAATAACGTGAGAAATCCAGAAATGCACTGGCTGAGTTCGTTTAAAATTCTTCCTGAGAACATGAATGGGTTGGTAATTGTGGATAGACAGCATAGGACCTACAGTGAATTAGGAGTATCATTATACAGTTAATTAAAGACAAATTTGAACAATTCAATTAGTAACATATATCAGCTAATCTAGCTTTAAACAAAGTTAGCATCACAACTTCATCAATAATGAATGCATTGTATACACCTGAAAATAAATATAGTTTTTGCTGATTACACCATCTTGCTGTTCACTGCATATAAAATGTGTTGGAAAGGCCCAGTCTAAGGCCACAGCTAACTTTGGTATGGTGAGGATGACTCATTGGGCAGGGTTTTTGGAAACAGAGCAAGACTATTTTGTCATGCAGCCTGATTTTGTCAGCCGCAGAGTTGTTGTGGTGATTGTGTTAGTCAGCCACAATGTTGTCATGGTGAAGAGAGCAATTTTCTCTGTTTTTGTCACGTGATTGGTTGTGACTGTAGAGGGAGTGTGAAGCATGTGTACTGAGAACATGACACACTGAATTTCCCTTGAGGTTGTTGTATATGGGATTAAACTATTATGAGACTAGAGAATATCTGATTGTAATACAGTCCAGTGGTGCTAATCAAAAAAACAATATGTGGCACAAATTGCATATTGCTAATCTTACTTTGATAAAATCTGGAAAATTTGGCCCATCAGAGGATACCAGTCAAAACAAGGCAGTGGAGATGGGTGATTTCAGGGCAGGTTGTTAAACGTCAGGCCACTTGTATGCCATTTCAGAGTCATGTGGCAATACAATAAATTTTATTTGAAATACATTAAGGGAAAAACTGATCACATGACATGCTGGTCAAATTTTAATCCCATTTCTCGGTTTCTGTGACGTAATATATGAGAGCATATAAGAGTCTGGACAAAATGATGGAAACACCAAATAATGTATGACTATCAAATAATCAGGAGCTAGGCTGAGCTTTGCCTTTCAGAGTACTATTATACCAGTTATACACCAGTTCTTTGAGGGATTAAGTAGGTGGAAGTCTACCCCATACTGTGTGTTCCAGACCTTCTCATAAAGGTTGAGTCATGTTTAGATCTGGTGATAGAAATTCATGGAAGATGTCTGAGTTCATGCTGCTATTCATGAAACCACTTGTAAATCTGTTCAGGGTACAATATTTCAAGAAACAGTTTTTGCACCACAGGGTGTACATAGTCATCTAAAATAACTGTGTATCTTGGCTGTACTTCTGCCATGCAGAATGATAGCTAGAGCCAAGTGACTTGATTCTGCAGTTATTAACAATGTTATTAGACAGCTGCCAATACCATAATAAGTCCCTCAGTGTAAACTACCTTTGGCTTTCTCTAAAGCAAAAACCTGTCCAAATAGAAGAAAGTGAGTAAAATACTAATGATCGGTGCATATTACTGTCACCCACTGCCCAGAGGTCTGGGTTTTATATTCATTAAACCAATTTTATATGATCTTACACACTGGCCTTAGTGATAAATAGTCTCTAAATGGCAGTCTTACCATAAAGGTAATCGAGAGGGTTTTTTTAAGAGTTTTTGTTGGGGCTGGGTCACAGAGGTGTAAATTCAAGCATGTGGTCGATGTTAAGGCTGTTGTTTAGTGCTTTTTACCAATATCACATTAAGCCTTTGCCTGTTCTTGTCAGTGACTTTCAACTTAGAACCACTGCTCTTGTTTCCTGACATATTTCCTTGTTTTGGGGCATGCCATTAGTTTCAACATAAAATCATTTCACACTTTCATTCTTGCACCAACTATTTGTTCAGGGACTCCCCCTTTTTTGTATATGGGCGAAGGCAGTGCCCTTTGCAGGCAGCAGAGCACTTAATTTGACCACATGCCCTTGCTGAAGTACATGTAAAATCTGCTTTTACTTTGAATCCTTTTTGTAATTCGCTTTCTTCCATTTTCAGTAGTTTCTTTATTTTGTGTACTCCTTACTGCTGGTCTTCACTAGTAACACAAGCACAGCTTCTTGTACTTAAAGTTGCAGGTCTCGGAATAAGCATAATTGTATTCAATGGCAAGGATTTTTCTGAATCCTTATGTCATGTTCCTTTCAGACAGTGCCATACGAACTGCCTCTCCATGCTGGCATAATGCCACGCCTTTTGATCACCATAGTGGGGGAACCAGTCCCTGGAGGAGAAAGGTAATGTGCATATTATTTAAAAAGTGCAGAAACAGATGATGGTAATTCAACAACTGCTCTTCTTCATTTAGTTGGATGAAACATAACCATAAGCATTCTGTTTGGACAAATAAACTTACTTTGTAATTTACTTTCAGGTAGATACATATTGCCTAACAAATACTTTCACCTCTGCACATGTTCAACCTTAAAATTGAAATGACTGATTGAACTGGTCTCTTTCTGCATTTCAGGTTCAATGTAGATTTTGTGAAAGGCCCAGATGTGGTTTTCCATTTCAACCCTCGTTTCCATGAACAGACAGTTGTCCGAAACTCTAACTTAGGAGGCTACTGGGGACCAGAAGAGAGAGAAGGAGGTTTCCCCTTTGTCCAGGGAAGACAATTTGAGGTACATGAAAGTATAGGTGTTAACAAAATGTATTTACATGAAAGGACGTACAGTATGTAAGTGGTAACTCGGTTGGTTGATTGGCATGGTTGATTTGGATTCATTCTGACTGCGTGGCTGTGTGTGTGTCCACAGCTGAAGATCCTGGTGGAGCAGGATATGTTCAAGGTTGCTGTGGATGGAGTGCATTTGCTGGAGTATGAGCACAGAGTCGGGGGGCTGGAAGAAGTCACACTTTTGCGTGTGGCGGGAGACGTCAATCTCTACAGTGTGGCCCCAAGCATGATCTAACACACACACACACACACACACACACAGACAGACCACTGAATTCTACCAGACCTTTCACCCACAACAAAAGAAGCACCATGTTTTTAATACGTATAGATCAAATTGTCCTGTACAACTTTTCCTCTTCTGGGTTCCAATTAAAAGAAATTGGGCTTAATCAAGATATTTTGCACCTCTGATGCAGATATGCTCTGCAGTAGGGGTCATTAACCTGTCTATACTGTCTAGACTGATGCCAATAAGAGTGTCTTCCCCTCCACCAGCACCTGAAACTTTCACTCGGTCTTCACATCTATGTCATGCAGATGAATTGGCATGCTCTGAAGTGCAAGCACAGGGAAACTCATCCACTTGTGGCAATTAGGAATTTTAGAGCCCCTGTATCAGAGGTCAACGAACCTTCTGAAAGGCCACATGGCACGAGGGGTTTTGATCCAACGCAACACAAGCGTATCCTGCTTCATCTAATAAAGGCTCTCAGGAGCTGCAGAAAGGAGGAATGTGTTGGATTAAGATGTGAACAAAGTTCCACAAGAGCGTGGTGTTCCTACCCCTGTTCAGCATCACATAACAGTGCCCATGGCTGACTGCATGACTATAGCGTTGGGCCGTTAAAATAAAAGGGCCTTAAAATTTCAATTTTTGTTCCCTGTCCTTTTTCCCCTCACAGTGTTAGTAGTTCATTAATATTAGCGTGGCTCAGTCTTTGACCCCAAACATTATGCATGTTTACCAAGAAATAGCAGATCATAAGATAGAACTGATTCATTATGTTAAGAGCAGTGTAAATTTAAATTAATACAGAATGGTTACCCTGTGCATGATCCTATGCTGTTTCACCAAAATATAACACCATAGAAATATATGGTGATGAAGTGAATTGCTTGATTTTGATTTATAGTCTAATGGATTTCCCTTTTTACTGAAGCAAATCTATCTTCATAGTTATAGCAGAAAACCATATGCTGTTATCTTTTTTCCTGACCTCTTGTAAGCAGTGTTTAATATTTTTTAAACATTTTTTGTGAAATAGAATCACAGCTGTCGATATGACTTCTTGATTTCACTGCATTGATACATGTCATAAACTGAAATTAGTGGACAATAGAGAATGTTTGCCAAAGACAGTCAAATGAGTTAGGATTTGTTTTGAATAAAAGTAGTCGTATCCTTTTTTTTGAACTCTCTGTATTTTGTTAAGTGACAGATGACTTCAGTTAGATCATAACTCAGAAAGAATTTTGTTTTCTTCTATGAGAATATATTGTTGACTTGTTGATGAATGAAAACTCAAAATAATTGCATACTGTTAGTGTCTAATGGACGTGCCCTTTATTTACACTCATGGCTTACCGAAAGTTTCACAGGGCAGTGACTAAAGTTTTGAATAACCTTATGCATCTCTATAATTGGCAGAATGGACAGTATTTCCGTTACATGTACATAAAATATGAACTGTAATTATGAAAACCCAAAAACACAAGATTACGCATTTTAAAGCAAAATGCAATGTAGGGATCTTCATCAACCAGTTAGCTAAATCAGAGAATACATTGAAATGCAGGAAGCTGGCTATTCATACTTGTTACAGTGGTGTTAATAGTGAGGTCTTGTCACTGTTAAGCTCCTGGAAGTTTGCATGATTGCAAAGAGGCCATGAAGAATGAAGATACTAGTCCCTAAATGGGTGGTTTGTGTAGTGATTTTTTTTCTTTTCTTTTGTGATATAAAATTTTTGACGTACATTGTCTCAGTTAATCACTGTTTCTATGTTTGTAAAGTGATTGTAAATGTAAAAATTGTGGATCTAGAAGGATTTCTGGTAGCTAGTTTGTGGTAGAAGTTGTTAGAGCTTTTATGGTTCTGTGGTAGTATCCTTTTTTGCCCCATAGACCCAACTGAAAGGTCTTGTCTGAAAGGATGTGATCTTTTTAAGCAAAAAATGTTTTTCCCCCTCTAATTAACAGTGCTATAGCAACTAATTTTGAACCCATGGCTCTGCGTCAGTTTGTTCACTGGTAAATACATTTTCCTACAAATATGGTCTTACAAATATGTACCAGGCTTATTATTCTTACAAATCATCAAAATAGTTGTGTGTCTGACAAAGTTTGTGAAACCCAAGAAAGAGAAAGATTAGCATAAATTGAGATGGATGCAGTTTATTTTCAGTGTTGAATAATGTCCATCACAGACGCATTTCCCTGCAGCACGGACTGTCCTGAGAATTCAAAAGGTCTGTATTTTTCAAAAGGCAGATGAAAGGGCTTCATTTCAGGAGTGACACTCCACAGCGTGAAATTAATCGCTGTCCATAGTCGTGTCAAATAGTCCCATTGGATAACTGTAACTGGCCTCCTGCAAAGTAAACATAAATGGGTAGAATTAGTTAAATATTCAAAGGGGTTTTTTTTTTTTTAGACATGTCAAGAAATGCAGGGTAACAGAGTACACAGTATATTGGTTTCCTCTGTATGCATCAAAAGGAAAAGAAAAAAACATGAAAAAAATACAGTCTTGTTTAGGATATGTTTCAAGAGTATTCCAGTGCATAAGCAGTGAATGGCATAAAACACCACTTTACCTCATAAGATGACTGTTTTTTCCAGAAAGCCAATTTGTGGTACCATTTTGTACCGGCTTGCCAGTTCTCTTGAATCTCATCGTATTTCTGTACAACTCTTGTCGCCAGTTTGTTGTACCACTTCCTGTCACCTTTACACTTCTTCTGTTTATACCGAGGATTTTCATCAGCTTCAATCCAATCCTCTTCCTGTTCCCTCGGGACTTCTCTGGAGTGTTTCCTTTTTTTTTCTTCAGCCTTTTCTTCTTTGGCCTTTTTCTTTAACCTCTTCAAGTCTTCTTTGTCCTTCTTTTTGCTTTCCTTCTCCCTTTTTTTTTCTTTAACCATTTTTTTAACTTCAGCCTTTTCTTCTTTGGCCTTTTTCCTTAACCTCTTCAAGCCCTCTCTGTACTTTTTCTTGCTTTCCTTCTCCTGTATTTTCTCTACCAGTCTCCTCACTGTGCTTAATAACTCCAACAGCATTTCTTCCTCCATCTGTCTCTTCAGCCTGTATTTCTCCACCTTCTCTAAGTTACCCTTTGCCATGGCCTCCAGCCTCAGCCCCAGGGCAATCTTCTCTTTAAGCTTAGCCTCTTTCAGAAGAAACTTTAGCTGCTTTTTCTCAGGTATGCGTCCGGACATCTCTTTAGCGATATTTATCTCTTTGTGTATCTTCTTATAAATTACTGGGGGTGGAAGGGCTGGTATATCCCACGCTTCGCACGGCTGAAAGAAAAAAACAAAAAAAAAAACCCATATAAAACACGACATTTGATGAATATCTTCTAAACCTACGGGGTCCTTAGTTCAGCTGTTTTACGCCAGACATTTCATTTTTGTTAATAATGTCAAAGTAATTTTTCACAACTCTGTTACAGGCAAACTATAGACAAGCAGAGTTGGGTAAAATGTTACTGATGTAAGTACCATGAAACATAGGAGTCCTTACCCTAGGGAAACTTCTTAAAACCTCCCTGGGAGATTCGGTCTCTTTCTTTTTGAAACCATCATTCTCTTGCTTTGAAGCTGGAGCAGTGGTTGAGGTGTCGAGGTAAGAGCCGTCATACCCTCTCTCCTGCAGCATCTCAGTTAAGCGAATCTTTATGAAACTGTCGCTTAAATGAACCGCTGGCCTCTTTTCTCTCTCTGCGTCTCTCCTCTGCTCACAGATCTTAGTCTCAGTGGAGGCCGTCACCATCTCTATACTGTGAACAGTCTCCTCAGGCGCAGGAGAGAGAGTCTCATGAGCAGAGACGGTGTCGGAGGAAGAGGAGGTACAGGACTCCATGCTGCTGCTGGATGGAGTCTTAGGCATTGGCGTCTGCGCCGGTGGAGACACGGGAGACAACACGTTGGACGCTGAACTACTCGGCTGCACGTTACACTGGCACTGGTTCTGCATAAAAAAAAACAAATAACATCCATAATATTGCATTTTGTATCGTAAAAATTGTCTTTTACAGATTATCTAAATATTACACAGCTTCCTCACATTCTCAATCACAGCGCGCAGCATCTCAAGCTCTGCCTTGAGTAGCTCAATCTTCTCTTTCCTCTGCCTCTGGAGCTCCTCAATCACTGCCATAGTATCATCCTCATGGACAATTTCCTGTAACAGTTCCACTCCCTGTAGCAGAAACATGTCTGCCTTTGTATCTGGTACTTTGTCCATCTCTGGTATTTTCTGGTCCATGGTCTATGAAACACACAGAGCAAGAAAGACGGTTTCCTTTTCACTCATGTTTTCAGAAGATCATTTTTCCTCCTGTTTTCTTTTAACTCAAAGATGTATAGAAAGGAAAATGAATAAAAATCACAAATATCCCAGATTAAAATGCAAATAAAAGCTGTAAAGTTTTCACTGGTAACATAAGAAAAGTAGGTCAGTTTAGCATAACTTTACTTTTACTTAAAAGGAGAATGACAATAAACAAAAACAGGAAATCTTGAGACAATCTGTGTAGTTTACTACAGATTACAATATTTTTGTGCAACTGTTTCTACGCACTGGACTCGAAAGATCTTCGTTGCTTTCACTCATTTCCTCTCTGAAATCCTGTGAAATACAAATAAGCTCACATTTGAAATTCAACCAGGGTGGAAATAAACATCGGCAGAATTCTATCTTTTAAAACAGAACATTAAAACTGCTCATCACCCTTTGTTACAGATTGATTGGCTTTGCGATCGATGCTCACAGAAGAAAAAATCGGTATTGTCACGCACATGAGATGACAAACTTTAAAAATGACCCAAACCACTGCAATCGTGTTGACATGATTTTGTAACGGGACTACAGTCCAGCCATCGTAAACATTTTAAGTTATTACTGTTGGCTGAAGTTTAGCTCCCCGTCTACATTCAGTGTGTTTAGTCGCATGGAACTTACGGCTCAGATGCCTGCTCAATTCAAATTACCAAAACGACGATCTGTGTAGTCAACAGCTGTACAGTCGGTAAATGAGTACTGAGGCTGTCCCACGCGTCTTTTAACTGCACCTTGCGGTTTGCCGGCCCTATGACGCTCCGTGATTGTGACGTCACCTCCGATTAAGGAGACCAGACCGCTTTCAGACTGTCATAACGAAACTTGAGGATAAATTATACTGCGATAAATTTTTCACGTAAAAATGGCGACTTTCCGATCTCAGCCAACAGGGGGTTTACTTCCTGTGAGCCAGCTTCCTTATTACTTTCTCAAATATGTGTTTTATGGGCAACTAGTTTCTGATATTTACAAATTCATTTTAATGATATGGTCAGGTGGATACGACGGAGTATTAGGGCCACCTTGAGGGAGAAATATTCTGAGATTTCGAGGAATAAAGTCGTAATATTACGAGAATAAAGTCGTAATTCAATGAAAAAACAGTCATAATATTAGGAGAAAAAAAGTAATAATATTGCGAATAAAGTCGTAATTTTCCGAGGGGGAAAAAACATAATTTTTTAAAAAATGTCGGCAACAAACAAGCGTGAGGACAGACAATGGCAGCCCGAGCCTGCTTCTGGCAACTGCTGCTCGTTTCAGGCGTTAGCCCCATACCTATGATACTTTGGTGCTGATGTGCCAAAAGATTAAGTACTGTATTTTGTCGTTATTTGCAAAACCTAAACTAAAGTAGGCTATACGCTCACCTCCAAGTTCCTCATTTTAACACAGGCAGCAGACAGCTCCTCTGACATTTTCCCTCTAAAATAACACATAGCCCATCTCGTATATGACTTTTTTGTAAAATTATGACTTAATTCTCCTAAAATTACGAAATCTCAGACAACCCCCCAAAATCTCTGCTTTTTCTCACACCCAAAGACTCTAAAACACTGCCCGGATAGCAAGACGACCTTGAAAAAATATTGATTTTCCATCTGAATCATCATTATGGTTGAGATTGAAATCTCAATGCTAAATAAATGTTGGATCACCATTACAATACCCATGAAACCCGACAGTATAGTAATGTTGACAACAGTAACGTTGGAATAACAATGATTTATAGTTGTCCTGATTATAAATGATTGAGCATCGATTTGTAGTTGACCAGGTAACGACAATGATGTTGAAAAACCATCGATTTATAGTTGACCGGGAAATGATGACGTGACATTGAAAAGCAATCGATTTATGGTTGACCAGTACGATCGAGAAGTCATCGAATTGTAGCTGACCGGGTGACCATCGTATGAAAGACCAACGGCACCTCACACATCTGATTTGTGAATCCATATCAGGTAAGCATGCATTTATTTATCTAATGTTTGAATGTTGAATTGTACCAAATTGAATATTTGTAAACGTTTATAGTTTATTTACACTGTCTAACATATTCCGTCATACATTCGTCCGTGTCACAATGGCCGTTATAATTCATCTGTTGCCAGAATTAGGCATCACAGTTCACTCTACAGTTATACAAATACCTACACTAAGTTAATTTAGTCAGTTAGCTAACCTTGGTTTACTGTAGTGTTTTCGTGGTAGCTATAAATTAAATTAAATTTTTGGGATGTTTTATTGTCAAAATGTCAACACTGACAGATACAGATGCGTTAAATTAGCTCGCTAACGCAACTGATAACTTTAAAGTTAGCATTAGATGACAGGATAGCGTTGGCTAGGATGTTGAGAGGAAGAGAGAGGCATGCATATATTTCGGAGACAACCCAAAATCTGAACCAAGACAAAATACACACTATTTTCATGAATTACAGACCTCAGTGCAGGATTGTCTTCCGACGACAAAGTTAGCATTTTGCTTTTATGCTAGTGAAATTATCCTACTAAGTTACTGATGGGGCTCGGATATCGTGCTATAAAGTCATTATAAAATGGTATCGAACACTTATATTATTGACACTGTTGTATTATTTTGGTAATTGCAAACTTTTACAATAACTGAAATGGCTGACATTATTTTTTTTATACTCTCTTTTCTGTTTTAGATACCCGGACTTCAGACCAGGTGGGTGGGGATGGACGACAGACAGCGAAGTGAAGTTGCAAAGAATTAAAATAAACTTGTTTTAATAAACTTGTTTTTTAACTGATGTAAAGTTTTCCATTGTCATTTACATATAGATAAAACCTTATGTTTAATAATACAGGGCTATAAATATATTTAATAACATCCTGGCTGTAGATAAAGCAGGACATATTTTTTCACAATATTTTAAAGTAGTAATAGTAATTTGCTATGGTTTAAATTCGGTTGAAATACCATTGAAGTCCCGATCATCTTTAGTTATGATTTCAACGTTGTCTCAGTATAAACCGAGGGTGCAAAAGTGATGAAGAATCAACATCAGAGATCGACATTGATTCAATGAACTTAACGTTGACAGCGGAATGTTGATTTAACATCATTTCAATGATTGTTTGCTATCTGGGTGGGATTGAGCACGCCTGTTTCCCTGCTTGCCAGTTGTTTCTGCCATTTGGTGTTCCACTCAGTCTGAATACAATGGGGGTTCCAGTAGGAGACAGTGTTGGCAATGCATACTCTCTACTTCTGTTTATGGTGATACACATATGATGTGATCACTATGGAAGCACAACAAGCTGTTCTGAACTATCTACACTACTAGTCAAACGTTTGGAATCACCCACTTCTTCTCAAAGCCATGACATTGATTTGTAGCTGCTTTCGCCTCGTCCTCCTGGCTTCCTCTCGCGCTCTGATTGGCTAGTGCTCACTGCCGTTCTGAGCCTTGTCTTAGACCCCTCAAACCAGCGTGGATTTTATGCCGATAATTTCAAATATGTTTGAAAATGTCAGGGCGTCTGGGGCAGCTCAAAGACTGGGTCAGACCGTGTCTCTGAACTGCTCAGACTTCACGACTGTCGGTGACGGGCACTAGCAGCGATTTGGCTCCAGCTGGGGTTTTTGGTCTCCGATCTCAAAGATTTGTCTGTGACTGGAAAATTGGAGAGAAATTGTGTAGTCTGAACCAAACACATTTTACATAATCATTATGCTTAGGTCTTGATATACAGGGCATGGTTTTAAGGGCCTGTGTCCACCTACCGCTTTGTCCACCTAACCCCGAGCTCTGGGTGCTTAGAATCAGAACAATATGTCGCTGATATCAGCTGGGATTGACAAATTAGGAAGAGCTAGGCCACATTCTTAGCTACGTCGATGAAAGTGTAGTAGGCCAGTCCACGTAGAATATTAATCGATTTGCAACGTGGAAACAACGTTACCCCAACGGCCAAAATGAAGTCAGTGATCAGTGTCATGCTGTTGTTTGTCAAGCCATTGATCCAGCGTACGCTTGCTATCTGGGTTGCTAGTTTAAGACTCCTTACTGCTGCTTTAATGTATTGTTTGTTTAGTCCACACAAGTTTCGCACTAAACAAACAGGATGTATTTTTCATTTGTTGATTATTGGTGCATACTATGGGCAACATAATTTTGTTGACAAAACATAGCCATTGTGTATTTTCAATGTTATTTTAGCCAAAGCATCTCCTTCAACAGACTGATACAAACAGTAATTTATTCTGCACTCTTGTTTCTTTTGCCCCCTAACAGATTCAGTGTTATCTTAACTACACATCCAGTTTGTGTGGCTCCTCATTCTTTTTAAGTGACCTGTAGCACTGTGATTGTATTATGCCACTACTGTCTACTGCATTGAACACTATACCAAAAAGAACATACACGTAACAAACATGAATGAGTATTAAACTATCATGACATATGTTATGACAATGAACAGTTGGATTATTTCATTACACAGCTTTATTGAAGTGCATTTACAAGCTGCTAGGTGGCTTGATCTAACGTTAGCCATCTCTTCATAGCTAGCTGACATTACCTTCATAATTAAAGATAAATTGTTCATGGAATAAATTATATCCATATGGAAGCCCTTTTCCACCACTTAAAAGAAAAAGAACAGATCACAACTCGTTAATCTGAGATACCATCTCGTTATTTACACATAGTAGCTCATTACATAGAGATAATATGTCGTTATCTAGAGATAGTATCTCTAGCATGTCATAATTATTTACAGATAATATCTCATTATTTTGAATTAGTATTTGGAGATCATATCTCATTGTTTAGAGATAATATCTCTGAATAATGAGATACTATGTCATTATTTTGAAATATTATCTCATTAGTTTGACATAGTATGTCGTTATTTAGAGATACAATCTTGAAATTTTGAGATATTCGAGTATTTCGAGATACTATCGAGTATTTCGAGATACTATCTCCTTAATCTAAAACACTATCTCATTGTTTGGAGTTAGGCTACATGCAACAGAGTTAGTGTAAATGCTGGGTGTAAATGTCTCTGTGTGCACAGTAGTGCCCTAATTACCCATGTATTCTTTCGATATTGGACATGCCTGGGGAACTTGTCAAAGGGATTTATGATAGTCTATGTTAAGTTATGATTATAATGATTATGGTGATGTTATTGGTCACCGAATTTAACTGACTATAATTAACTGAGGCAGCTGAAGTAGTCAAAGCTCTAGTCAGTCTATGCACCGTGTTATCACAGACAATAGAAAGGCTGATAGAAAGATATTATGTATGTCATCTAAAAGCCCTAATTTCACAATTTGTGAATCCACGTCTAAAATAGCTTTCAACGACTGAATCCATTATTGTTCTAGGCTAATTGTTCACTAGTCTCCTTTGCTGTTGACAACTGACTGCCAGAAATCAGAAACATCTCAATTTCGAATTAGTCTCCTATCTTGAAATATTGAGAAATATAGAGATAGTATCTCATTACTTCGAGATAGTATCTGTAAATAACGACACGCTATATCAATATTTCGAGATACTATCTCTAAATACTGATATTATCTCTTGATAATGAGATAACATCTGTAAATAAAGAGATGATATCTCTAAATAACGAGTTGTGATCTGTTTACTTTTTCTTTTAAATCGCAGAAACAGGCTTCCATATATCCACAATCTATTTTGGATCGTTTTGTTTTGCAATATATATCCACCATTTCAGCAACTTGTGAGTGCCAGAATATTGGTAGATTTGCCAAAGATCTGGAGAACATCAGAGACACACACATATTTGCCGAAGGTAGCCAGTGTTGACCGTAATTTGCAAGCGACACAAATGCATGAAAAGTTAGTGGCAGGAAGTGAATGGGCAGAGTTAATTGTGGCGAGATTGCGAAATGAGCGTTCGCTTCAGTTAAAAGATGTTCAACTTAAGAGAAAAATTTCAGAAGATTATTCTTGTCCATGTATTGTGCAATCTAAAAGATGCATAGACTAAAAAAAATGTGCAAACATCCCTGGTTGTGCAATAAATATGAATAAAGGCCGTAAAATTCCATACTGGTTACATAAGACAAAATATTTGTCATACAGTAGTTAACTGACTAACCCAATATGCCACCAATATTGAAGTCATCGCCAAAGAGGTTAAAGCAAAAGGCCGAAGAAGAAAAGATTAACAGGAAAAATATTCATCAAATGTTGTGGGGTTTTATTTATTTATTTATTTACTTTTCTACTTTTCTCAACCATGTCTACAGTGGGATATACCAGCCCTCCTGCCCCCAGTAGTATATGGTAAGCAAGATGAGATTAAAGCAGATGGCCATGGAAGAAAAGGCTGAAATGAAGAAAGCGTTAAGAAAGCAAAAAAAGAATGTTCTAGAAATGTAGAAGCACTGAGGCCATAAGAAAAGGAGGATTGGAATGAGGCTGGTAAGAAGCCTCGGGATAAACAAGAAATTGATAGAAGGAGTTGTACAGAGGCAGGAGATACACAAAAAGCTTGTTTCTGATGAATACCAGCTATACGGTGTACACAAAATAAAGACAGTAAGTACTGAAAAAGGAGATTTTGAAGTAAGTAAGTAAATAAATAAATAAGGATTACTTTGAATAAATGTAAAAAGGATGTAACTCATGCTAAACATTAGTACAGTTTATTACAAATAATATATGTTAATATAAGTCAACCCTACGTCAGAAGCAAAGATATTGGAAAATTAAGTTATTACAGTTTTGCCAGTGTATACTCTTCACGCGTGTAACGTCCTCGTCTCCTCCCTCACCGGTTTCAGCCATTCCGTGCTCATCGTTGACGGTTTGCTAATCACCGGTCTGATCACTCTCATCCTGCGCACCTGCTCCCATGGGTTTTCCCTGATACTTCTCGCTATTTGAACCCCTCTTCTGGATCAGTCAGTGTGAAGTCAACACCTTCCATGTGCTTGCTGAGCAGCTTGTACTATTGGTATTCCAGTACCCATTTGAGTGTTGGTGTATATTCCTTGTATTATTTTGTACCTGTTACTTTGGCCTCCTGTTGATCTTCACTTTCTGGTCCCCCATTAACCCTATTTGTGTCCTGGCACCCTGGTAAAACTTCTGTCCAGCTCTGTGGTCCATTCTGACAATTCATAACTTCATACTCTTTCTTTGATCGAATAATTCTCGATCGTACTGGTCAACCATAAATCGATGGCTTTTCAATGTCATATCATCATTTCTCGGTCAACTATAAATCGATGACCTTTTCAACATCATTGTAGTTACCTGTTCAACTACAAATTGATGCTCAATCATTCATAATCATGACAACTATATATCAATGTTATTCCAGCGTCACTGTCATCAACATTATTGTTGGGTTTCATGGGTATTGTA
This sequence comes from Chanos chanos, assembly GCF_902362185.1. Lineage (NCBI taxonomy): Eukaryota > Metazoa > Chordata > Actinopteri > Gonorynchiformes > Chanidae > Chanos > Chanos chanos. Next base: position 44,188,682 of record NC_044498.1, on the reverse strand, counting down.
ATGGTGATCCAACATTTATTTAGCATTGAGATTTCAATTTCAACCATAATGATGATTCAGATGGAAAATCAGTATTTTTTCAGTGTTGTCTTGCTATCTGGGCAGCTAGCTATATTGGGGTTCGGTAAGAACACTGTAATTTTATTTATTAAAACATAGTTCAACATGCAAATACAAACCTGAAGCTAATTTCTGGTAGGCCTCTCCATTTATACTCTTACTGATTTAATCACAGACAGATATGTCAAGGATATTGCTATTGGCTAGGTAAGCATGATAGTTATTGCTATATATCTGACAGGCAGACAGGTTATCTCTCTGGCAGCTACATGCACAGATATGTATCCATGTCTGTGGATACATGTGTACACATAGCTTTCAGGCAGCATAACTACTGTAATCTACTGTGGCATCAGCCATAGTAGATTACAGGAAATACCTTCCAGTTATGTCTTCTTTAGCAATAATAACTAATACATATGTACTGATAACTTTCCAGCAGCTACTGGATAATACTGTATATAATGGTAAACAAAAGTCCTAAATGTCTTCCAAGTTCTAGTCCTTCCAGACAAGGACCGATTAATATTGTTAGCATGAGATTTAAGCCTCCCTGTGATCTTACCATATGCCCTTTTAGTTTCTCTTGTTTCTTTCTTTTTTTTAAAACGGGGGAGGGGGGGGGGTCTTCTATATGGAAGAGAGTTGCTAACTGTACGTTCACACTGAGAGCGTCAAGGCAACCGGAAGTCATTCATTTTCTATGTGAGCCAGCGTCTTTAAGCAGCGCGAAGAGTGGCACGGCGAGAGCGGTTTAAGCGTCAGAGTTCGGTTAACGTTATGGTAATGAGCTATGACACAGTTCGACCAGTCAGAATTTAGAAGTGCTACCCACTAGAGGATAGAGAAAACAATCGTATAAACCTTTGTTCCCACCAAACATGTAATTTAGTTCCCAGCACAACGGAGGACAGTTAGATAGTCGTTGCGGATTGAAATGTTGAAATTTGACTTAGCATGTTAGCACTTAGCATCACCGCAAAAGTCACACCACACAAATGGCTTATAATTAGTTTATTTCGTTAGTTTATTTTGTTATCAAACTTGTCACTGCATTGTCCTTAATCAATCAATTTCTCAGCTTCACATTTAAAAGATTTTACTTAGAGTTAACTTAAATGTCTTGATTGCCTTGAGAATCTTTGTGTGTCACTCTGCTTCTCCCTTAGCATAACATAATTCACTCATAGTTCCCTTAAGAATATAAGTGTTTTGCTTCACTGCTCAGGTTTTAACTCCACTGAAGCAGGAACCACATTGCAGTGCTCTATACTGTAATACAGTTGTACTACTGGATGTTCCCATTGTTTGAGTATATTTTCAAGTTCCAGCCTCCTCAGGATCTCGATTCATCTTGTTCTCTTTTTCCTTATACTTAAGCCCTCTCAATTTCAATCTCTGTGGCAAACATGCTCTATTGTCCACTCATTTAAAGATTTGTTTCAGTAAAAGCGGAAATCCATTAAACCAACAGACAGTGCAATGAGTTTATGATTTGTTTGGAGTAAAAGTACTCGTGTCCTTTTTGGAACTCTCTGTATTTAAAGTGAGGGATGACTTCAAAGAATTTTGATGAGTTCAATGAGAATATATTGTTGACTTGACGAATGAAAACTAATTTAGATTACAGTACATAAAATATGAACTGTAACAGTAAAAAAAACAGTATTTCGGCTACATAAAATATGAACCGTAATGATGAAAGCCAAAAAACACAAGATTACACATTTTAAAGCAAAATGCAATGTAGGGATCTTCATCACCCAGTTAGCTAAATCAGAGAATACATTGAAATGCAGGAAGCTGGCTATTCATACTTGCTACAGTGGTGTTAATAGTGAGGTCTTGTCACTGTTAAGCTCCTGGAAGTTTGCATGATTGCAAAGAGGCCATGAAGAATGAAGATACTAGTCTCTAAATGGGTGGTTTGTGTAGTGATTTTTTTTTTTGTGATGATATAGAAGTTTGGTGTACATTTTCTGAGTTGATCACTGTATCTATTTGTAATGTGATTGTAAATGTAAAAATTGTGGATCTAGGGGGAATTCTGGTAGCTAGTTTGTGGTAGAAGTTGTTGGAGCTTTCATGGTTCTGTGTTATTATCCTTTTTTTTGCCCTACAGACCTAACTGAAAGGTTTTGTCTAAAAGAATGTCATCATCTTAAGCAAAAAATGTAGTGCTACAGCAACAAATTTTGAACCCATGGCTTTGTGTCAGTTTGTTCACTGGTAAATACATTTTCCTACAAATATGGTCCTACAAATATGGCTTATTATTGTTACAAGTCATCAAAATAGTTGTGTGTCTGACAAAGTTTGTGAAACCCAAGAAAGAGAAAGATTAGCATAAATTGAGATGGATGCAGTTTATTTTCAGTGTTGAATAATGTCCATCACAGACGCATTTCCCTGCAGCACGGACTGTCCTGAGAATTCAAAAGGTCTGTATTTTTCAAAAGGCAGATGAAAGGGCTTCATTTCAGGAGTGACACTCCACAGCGTGAAATTAATCGCTGTCCATAGTCGTGTCAAATAGTCCCACTGGATAACTGTAACTGGCCTCCTGCAATGTAAATAAATGGATAGAATTAATTAAATATTCAAAGTGGGTTTTTTTAGACATGTCAAGAAATGCAGGGTAACAGAGTACACAGTATATTGGTTTGCTCGGTATGCATCAGAAGGAAAAGGGAAAAAAACAGTCACTATGAAAAAATACAGTCTTGTGAATGGCATAAAACACCACTTTATCTCATAAGATGATTGGCTTTCTGGAAAAAACAATTTGTGGTACCATTTTGTACTGGCTTGCCAGTTCTCTTGAACCTCATTGTATTTCTGTACAGCTCTTGTCGCCAGTTTGTTGTACCACTTCCTGTCACCTTTACACTTCTTCTGTTTATACCGAGGATTTTCATCAGCTTCAATCCAATCCTCTTCTTGTTCCCTTGGGACTTCTCTGGAGTGTTTCCTTTTTTTTTCTTTACCCATTTTTTTAACTTCAGCCTTTTCTTCTTTGGCCTTTTTCCTTAACCTCTTCAAGCCCTCTCTGTACTTTTTCTTGCTTTCCTTCTCCTGTATTTTCTCTACCAGTCTCCTCACTGTGCTTAATAACTCCAACAGCATTTCTTCCTCCATCTGTCTCTTCAGCCTGTATTTCTCCACCTTCTTTAAGTTACCCTTTGCCATGGCCTCCAGCCTCAGCCCCAGGGCAATCTTCTCTTTAAGCTTAGCCTCTTTCAGAAGAAACTTTAGCTGCTTTTTCTCAGGCACGCGTCCCATCATCTCTTTAGCGATATTTATCTCTTTGTGTATCTTCTTATATATTACTGGGGGTGGAAGGGCTGGTATATCCCACGCTTCGCACGGCTGGAAGAAAAAAACAAAAAAACCCCAAATAAAACACGACATTTGATGAACATTTTCTAAACCTACGGGGTCCTTAGTTCAGCTGTTTTACGCCAGACATTTAATTTTTGTTAATAATGTCAAAGTAATTTTTCACAACTCTGTTACAGGCAAACTATAGACAAGCAGAGTTGGGTAAAATGTTACTGTTGTAGGTACCATGAAAAATAAGAGTCCTTACCCTAGGGAAACTCCTTAAAACCTCCCTGGGAGATTCGGTGTCTTTCTTTTTGAAACCATCATTCTCTTGGTTTGAAGCCGGAGCGGTGGTTGAGGTGTCGAGGTAAGAGCCGTCATACCCTCTCTCCTGCAGCATCTCAGTTAAGCGAATCTTTATGAAACTGTCGCTTAAATGAACCGCTGGCCTCCTTTCTTTCTCTGAGTCTCTCCTCTGCTCACAGATCTTCTCTTGAGGTGCAGGAGAGAGAGTCTCATGAGCAGAGATGGTGTCGGAGGAAGAGGAGGTACAGGACTCCATGCTGCTGCTGGATGGAGTCTTAGGCATTGGCGTCTGCGCCGGTGGAGACACGGGAGACAACACGTTGGACGCTGAACTACTCGGCTGCACGTTACACTGGCACTGGTTCTGCATAAAAAAAACAAAGAACATCCATAATATTGCATTTTTTTCTTAAAAATGGTCTTTTATAGATTATCTAAATATTACACAGCTTCCGCACATTCTCAATCACAGCGCGCAGCATCTCAATCTCTGCCTTGAGTAGCTCAATCTTCTCTTTCCTCTGCCTCTGGAGCTCCTCAATCACTGCCATGGTATCATCCTCATGGACAATTTCCGGTAACAGTTCCACTCCCTGTAGCAGAAACATGTCTGCCTTTGTATCTGGTACTTTGTCCATCTCTGGTATTTTCTGGTCCCTGGTCTATGAAACACACAGAGCACTCATGTTTTCAGAGGATAATTTTCCTTCCTGTATTCTTCAAGCTCAAAAATGTATAGAAAGGAAAATGAATAAAAATCACAAATATCCCAGATTAAAAGGCTGTAAAGTCACTGGATTTATCCGAAAAGTAGTTTACTACAGATTACAATATTTTTTGTGCAACTGTTTCTACGCACTGGACTCGAAAGATCTTCGTTGCTTTCACTCATTTCATCTTTGAAATTCTGTGAAATACAAATAACCTCACATTTGAAATTCAACCAGAGTGAAAATAAACATCGGCAGAATTCTGTCTTTTAATAATAATAATAATAATAATAATATTTATTTAGAGCCCAATATCACTATTTATAGTCTCAAAGGGCTTTACATGTCTATAACAAAGTCAAATCAAAATTACATTATGCATAAGTTTGAGAAAATAGATAAGTCTTTAGTCATGTTTTAAAGGTTTTGAGAGAGTTTGCTTCTCTAACTTCTTTAGGTAAACCATTCCAAAGGAACGGAGAGCGGTAGGAAAAGGCTCGGTTGCCAGCGGACTTCTTTTTAACTCTTGGAATAACTAATAATCCAGAATCTTGAGAGCGCAGGGTGCGAGGTGGGTTATAGGGTGTAATTAAGCCAGACAGGTAGGAAGTCGCAAGCCCATGTAAAATTTTATATGTTAATAAGAGGACCTTAAAATCTGCCCTTGCATGAATTGGGAGCCAATGAAGGGAAGCCAGCACAGGGCTAATGTGATCCAACTTCTTCGTTTGGGTCAGAATTCGAGCAGCAGCATTCTGGACCAGCTGAAGACTATTGGTACTAGTGGCAGGCAGGCCAAAGAACATTGCAGTAAAGAACATTGCAGTAATCGAGGCAAGACATGACGAATGCGTGAACAATGGTTTCTGCATCAGCCATACTTAGAATGGGCCTAATTTTAGCAATGTTACGGAGGTGATAAAAGGCAGTTTTGGTTGTGTTCTTGGTCAAAAATCACACCAAGGTTCTTAGCTTAACAGTTTTGAGAGATGATGCAGTTGTCAAAATTTAGAGTTAGATCACTAAAAAGATGCTTATGCGTAGGGGGACCAATGACCAGCATTTCAGTCTTGCCTGCGTTAAGCATCAGGAAATGTGAAGACATCCAACCCTTAATAGCACAAAGACATGCCTCAAGGTTAGCCAATTCAGCACGGTCATTATGCTGGATAGGTAAGAAAATCTGAGTATCATCAGCATAACAATGGAAGTTAATGTTATAACTACGAATAATGTCACCCAAAGGGAGCATGTAAATAGAGAATAGAAGAGGGCCAAGGACTGATCCCTGAGGAACACCATAGTTAAGCTTGTGGTATTCAGAGGTCACATTATTATAGTGGAGACACTGCTTTCTCTAAGAGAGATAAGATTTAAACCAAGAGAGCGCCAGGCCACGAATGTCAATTTGGTTTTCCAAGCACTTTAACAATATAGTGTGATCGACCGTGTCAAATGCTGCACTCAGATCAAGCAGAATAAGAACAGAGGTAGCACCAGCATCCATGGCTAATAAAAGATCATTAGTTACTCTAGTAAGGGCGGTTTCAGTAGAGTGAAAACACCTGAAGCCTGACTGAAATATTTCAAACAGATTGTTAGAGGACATATGGGCTATCAGCTGAGCAGCTACAATTTTTTCAAGTTTTTTAGAAAGAAACGGGAGATTAGAGATCGGCCTATAATTATTTAAGGCTTCAGGGTCAAGATTTGTTTTTTTAAGTAAAGGCCTGACCACGGCTGTTTTAAAAGAGGAGGGTACAATACCAGATTTAAGTGACATATTTAGAGTGTTTAGGATTGTTGGGCCAAGAACCGAGAAAAGCTCCATATAAAGTTTAGCAGGTAGGGGATCAAGGAGGCAAGAGGCTGGTTTAGCAGAGTGCACCAATTTGGACAGCGCGTCTAGAGAGATAGGGTTAAATTGAGTTAAAGGCTGCACATCCTGACTAATTTTAGGCGCAGTAACAGAGAGCGTGCAGGCAGTCTAATTTGATAAATTCATTTGAATATTACGACGAATTAAGTCTATTTTTTGCGAGAAAAATTCAACAAAATCGTTTGCGGTAAAAGGGCTAGATTGAGAGGAGTGATTCTGGGTAAGTTTAGATATTGTATCAAAAAGGAACCTGGGGTTATTTTTGTTAACATTAATTATTTTCGAGTAATACGCGGATCTGGCTGCGTAGAGAGCGCGTTTATAATCTATCAGGCTGTCGTGCCATGCAAGGCGAAAAACCTCTTGTTTGGTTGCCCGCCAGTTTCGTTCCAATTTCCTACACACCTGCTTCAGCGCGCGGGTTTCTTTATTAAACCAAGTTGTTAAGTGTTTACGTCTATTTTTTATAGTTAATGGTGCTACCATATCTAGTACATCACGAAGGGTAGAATTAATGCTGTCCGTCAAGTCGTTCAAAGATCTTTGCTGATCATTGAAAGAGTGGAGAGCAGTAGGAAGCAGATCAGCGAGCTCAGCGGTGGTGGAAGCATTAACGCGACAGCAGCTACGAACCGCGGTAGAGACAATTGGCGTCAACGGAAGAGTTACTTGGAAAGTAATAAGAAAATGGTCTGAGAGGGCAGCGGAGTAAGGAGAGACGATAACATGAGAGATATCTAGTCCGCGAGCTAGAATAAGATCTAAAGTGTTGCCACTGAGATGAGTTGGTTCGTGGTTGAATATTAAATATTGGTTAAAGCCAAAAATGTCTATGGTAGTTGTAAAAGCTTTATTAAGTGAATCAGAATTGTTATTCATATGAATATTAAAGTGTGGGTGAAATTCTCAACCTGGGCCAAATGAGACTGAGTCCCAACGCCACACGATACCTGTTCTGAGACAAAACAATAGGAGTCTAACAGTGAGTCAGATGCAGTGTAAGTTTATTGTATAGTTCAAAAGGCATACAACAAACTGAGTCAGGTCCCGGGGAGTGACTGACGCCCTCTCACAAAGCACCGGTTTTTATACACGTTTTCTCAAAAAAAAAAGATACACATTACTTTGTCTCTTTGTCTGTGGGGCACCTCTGCCAGTCCATCTTCACAGACCCCTCTCATCGCTGGTTTATGTCACTTTATTATTGTTTAGTTCCTTTAGGTTTACCATACGTCGTCACCAATATTTACTGCCCTGCTAAGTGGTGGAGTAAGATATATCACAAACCTGGAATATTTCACCTTCTCCATATATTATGACTGACCACAACACTCTGGCAGAGGCGCCGTTCTTTTCCCATATATTATGACTGACCACAACACTCTGGCAGAGGCGCCGACCTTATCTCACATGCTGTTCTCTATAGGGCCACACAGGCCTCTTCTTTCTGAACAAAGAGAACTTGATGTTTCTTGCAATACAAAGGATTGTATAGGTATAGCTGTTAATATAAACGATTACATTGATTCACCCCTATAATAATGAATACATAATTGTTACATTGTTTATCATGGTTGCTACAGTGGTTATCTTAAAAAAGAGTAATATTTCTCCAACAAAATTCCCCCAAGATCAGGATTTTATCCACTCTGGTAAGAATAACAGAGATAAATTCAGAAAACTCAGCTAAAATTGACTATGGGGCCCCGGGGGACGATAGAGCACTGTTATGAGAAAAGTTGAGGCAGTACCATATTGCTTCACAGAGAGCAACTCAAAAGAGTCAAAATTAGGTAAACTAACTGTACGTTCACACTGAGCGCGGCGAGAGCGTCAAGAGTCGCCCAAACCTCCGTGCCAACGACGCTGTTGAACACTGCGGATGCTCTGACGTTGATGAAAAAGGCGGGTACAAGTTCCTTCGGAAAGCTTGGTTATGCAAATGTTTTTTAAAGGGGCCACAAAGCAAAACAAACAAACAGGTCGAGCGGTATCTTTGTGCTGACTGACCACCAGTAGGCTATAAGTTAACCGTATGAAATATTTTAAATGTGAAGGTGAGAAATCGATCGATGACAGAAATAAATTAACAATTCTAAGTACATATTTCGTAACAAAATAAACTAACGAAATACACTACTTGAAAGCTTTTTTTTTTGTTGTTGTGTGTCTTTTGTGTTAATGCTAGGCTAGGTCAAATTCCAGCATGGAGTTTATAGGACACATTTACTAGCCTTGCTCTTTAATTAACACTAACGTTTGTGCATAACCTACATTACAGTAACTGTGGTCCTGTTCCTGACTGAAGTTTAGTGACTAATTAGTGTAACTGGTCAAGTCTCTATTGTTTTGAGCCAATGAATTGCACTCCCGCTTAAAATCGAGCGTTCTGGAGCGAAAATGTTGCCTATAAAATGTGTTCAGCTTCATATCTAATTCATCTTATCACTATGGACAACCGAGAGGTCGTTGTGTTCGGTGCTGCTTTGCTTTACCTGAGGCGAAGACGTCGGAGATCCGACTTGGTTCACCCGATTCTTCAGGCTCGTGAGCAGCTCGGGGAATATCACCGGCTGGTGCGGGAGTTACGGCTGGATGACGACAGGTTCCAGTCTTACTTTAGGCTTGACAGGAGCCAGTTCGACAGCCTGCTCTCAAAAGTCGGGCCCCGGATTGCCCGGCTGGACACCAACTGTCGGCGTGCTATTTTTCCGGCTGAGCGCCTGGCAATTTGTCTACGGTGAGTTTATAAAGTTTTTTTTTTTATTATTTTTGTGTGTTTGTGCTTTAAATGGTCCTGCAATCTCGAATTTGGTTTTGTGTTTTCAATTGCCTAGACAGTCATTTCAGTGTTTTATGCCTATTTACTGTTTAGCAATATAGCATAATGCTGTATTTTTGCTAGTTCATTTTGCCTTACTGTAATTTTTTTTTTTTTCAGATACTTGGCCACTGGTGATTCCTACCACACCATAGCTTTCAGCTACCGTGTCGGAGTTAGCACCGTGGCAGGTATTGTTGTAGAGGTTGCCAGGGCCATATGGGACGCTTTAGTGTCAGAGTTCATGCCAGTCCCCACCATTGAGGACTGGCAGAGCATCGCCACTGACTTTCTCCATCGGTGGAACTTCCCCAACTGTCTTGGGTCCATCAATGGGAAACATGTGGTGATCAGGGCTCCTGACAACTCAGGTTCCCTATTTCACAACTACAAGGGGACTTTCTCGGTTGTGCTCCTGGCAGTGGTAGATGCCCACTACTGCTTCCGGGTAGTGGATGTGGGCAGCTATGGGAGGACACGCGATGGTGGTGTGCTGGCTAACTCCACCTTCGGCCAGGCACTCCGTGATGGGACCCTTGGTCTGCCACAGGATGCTCTGCTGCCAGGTGCAGAGCATTTGGGACCACAGCCATTTGTGTTTGTGGCAGACGAGGCCTTTCCGCTCCGTCGAGACCTCATGCGGCCTTTTCCAGGAACCAACCTCTCCAGCAGGCACAGAGCCTTCAACTACAGGCTGTGACGTGCAAGGCTGATTGTTGAGAATACCTTTGGTATTCTTACAGCTCAATGGCGTATGTACAGAAGAGTCATTGGCATCAGCCCTGCCAACGTGGACACCTGTGTGAAGGCTACCTGTGTCCTGCATAACTTCCTGAGGAGGACTGCAAGCACCACCAGGACGCCCACACCATCGGCTGGAGACAGAGAAGCTGCTGGCCTACAGGAGGTCACCCGAGTGGGCAGCAACAACTCCACACGGGAGGCCATCCGTGTCAGGGAGACATTTGTTTCCTATTTCTCTGCAGAGGGTCCCTTGGCAACCAGCGGCTTAATTCATGTCTACAAACGGCTCTTTTAAGAGCCACCAATAACTCAGAAAAAGCATTATTTCCATTTTCAGCACAATATTATTACGCAATTAATAATTCAATTACACAATTTACTAATTGTTGCTGATAATTTTCCACCTCATGGAGCAGGTTATCAGAGGTACACTCTTGGCTAATTGTTTTGCACTGAAATATCATGTGACAATGTAATGAACGTGATATATGTGTCCAAAATTAAGTGGTTCCGTTTAGTACAGTATTTTCTACATTGACGTACTGTTAGGAAGTGACAACACCCGCTCACCCTACACCTTTTCAATTAGAATATGATAGATTTGAAAATAAAACACATATAACCAGAAATGTTTTCAAAAAATTTATTACAATATCCACGAAATGGAGACAGAAGAACTGTGAGGGGGAGCACAAGGTGCAGCTGACCAGACTGCGAGGGAAATAAGCTTACTAACACCCCTCACAGCCTTACCAGCTGCACCTCGTTACTCTCTCCACACTGTTCGGTGTCTCCAGCCTCCAGACATTTTGCCTGATAAATTAGCGTGTATATTTGGTATTTTAAGTCCTGGCGCCTCCTTAAGGACAAGGTCCTAAAGTCCTCCAGCACACTTCTAAAGAAGAGGCTGTCACTGTCCTCTGGAGCAGGGCTGGGAGGGCGAGCTTTGCTGCTAACAGCCTCAAGAGCTGTTAGCAGCCTCTCCTCAAACTCGGCACTGTTTGACCTCCTCCTGCGTTTCTGGCCCCGGTCATTCAGCTCTCTCTCTTCCTCTCTCTCTCTCTCATTCCCTCTCTCTCGCTCTCTATCTCTCTCTTCCTCTCTCTCTCTCTCACTCGCCTCCCACTGGTCTTCAGTCTGATTGTGCCCGGCCACGACATCCTCTCTCTCCTCTGGAGTCATGGTTTCCTCAACCCCCCCCATCATATTACTGGAAGTTGCTCTGTCTTCCAGGAAGGGGTTGAGGAAGGCCATGACCCCACTGTAGCGCCATGGCCGGGCACCGCTCGCCCCTGCTCCACTTCTCTTCCTCTCTGCCTCTTTTCTCCTCTCTTTCCTATATGTGTCCCACAGTGATTTCCAGCGCTTTTTACACTCTTCAACTAGTGAAAAACGATAGAAAACACATATTCCATGAATACCTCGTTACCTAATTACTCATATTTCAGAATAGCTTGTCTGCATGCTTTGTCTAAAATGGCATAGCTGTATGTGCTACTGTACATATTTAAGCCTAATGCCATACATCGTTATTTTTGCCAGCTAAGCAAAGTCTGTGTGAACTCTTGGCAATGTATGATGTGCTGATAAAAAAAATTGTTTAACTAGGTTCACATCAACGGTGCTCACGTAGCAAAAGTTTAAAATGTGCATTTCAGATTTACCGTAAATGACTCAATGTATAACACCGACACATTATTATGATAAAAACACATTTTAAAGCATGAAAAAAAGCATGAAACTAGGTCACGTTATGCATGTATGATGGCTAATAATGACACTTGCGCTAATTTTTTTTATGGCGGGTTAAAGTAGGCTATTGTACAGCTCCGCTATTACCTCACGTTTGACAGCATCATCTATATACGTCGAATTTAAGTAAGTAGCCGTATAATGTTTGTTCTAGTTGTACATTTAATTATAAGAAGACAAAAACCGATGTTATAAATTAGTAAAGTAAACATTACCGACTGATTAGCATCAACCAACTTTTCTGTCTGCTATGGCGCTAAAATTAAGATGCAATTTCATTCAACCTTCACAAAATATATATATATATTATCCACTTCACCAACTTACCCGGAACATCAACAGTTTCAGAGACCTTGACCCATGCCTCCTCTTTTTTATTTTTGTCCCTGTATGCAAACAGGGACACGTCGTAGAGCATGGGGAAACCCGCCACAGATGTAATTAGTTTTTCCTCCATTTTGCCTAGGACCAAAAGTTTTGTGGGAACAATAGTTTATACTGTCGTGTTCTCCAACTTTATGGTAATGAGATATGACGCGGTTGGGCGGCAACCAATAGAAACTTGGAAGTGCTCCGCTCTAGAGAATTGTAGAGAACACAAGATAACCTGTCACAGGACACTTGGTGTTTGCTCACCGAGCGGTACAGACAAACGGTTTACGCAGAGGCCTTGTCTTCTACATGATAAATGTTCATTGCTCCAACACACAGATACGTTCCACAGCCTATAGTAAATTAACAAACACAGGTACCTACAATATTAATACTTCATCACGACAATTGTTATGAGGCACAGTTTCCTCCTAAAAGTTACAAACATAATGCAAAGCAATATTTTTCCCACATAACCAATACTTTTGTATCCTGTGCGGTAGGCTCCCTGAGGCAACTTTTTAGTTCCATGCAGTACAGCACAATACTTTTCTTCTTCAGGCTCAACATAAAAACATAAAAAGATGGTAGATGAACGTTCGCTCAACTTTGTGTCACACTGGATTGTATGGGGTATCATTAAGGGTCATGTATCTTGTAATAATATCTTTCTTGACAGGAATTGATAACACACCAATTTAATTTCTCTGTTCTCTTGTTTTACTAAAACATGCATCTTACTGGAAATGTATAAATATGTCTAAATGTCTTGATTGCCTTGAGAATCTTTCTGTGTCACTCTGCTTCTCCCGTAGCATAACATAATTCACTCATAGTTCCCTTAAGAATATAAGTGTTTTGCTTCACTGCTCAGGTTTTAACTCCACTGAAGCAGGAACCTTTCCCCACAGTTTGTACTTTATGCAAAAGAGACATTGCAGCGCTCTATACTGTAATACAGTTGCACTACTGGATGTTTTCATAGTTTCCAAGTATATTTTCAAGTTCCAGCCTCCTCAGGATCTCGAGTCATCTTGTTCTCTTTTTCCTTACACTTAAGCCCTCTCAATTTCTCCAGTCTCTATTGGTTTAATGGATTTCCGCTTTTACCGAAACAAATCTGTCTTCATAGTTACGGCAGAAAACCATATGCTGTTATCTTTTTTCCTGACCTCTTACAAAAGGTGTTTAAGCAGTGTTTAATCTTTTTTAAACATTTTGTTTGTGAAATAAAATCACGGCTGTCGATATGACCTCTTGATTTCTCTGCATTAATATGTCATAAAATGAAATTAGTGGACAGTACAGCATGTTTGCCAAAGACACTCAAATGAGTTTATGATTTGTCTAGAGTAAAAGTAATCGTGTCCTTTTTGGAACTTTCTGTATTTAAAGTGACAGATGACTTCAAAGAATTTTGATGAGTTCAATGAGAATATATTGTTGACTTGACGAATGAAAACTAATTTAGGTTACAGTACATAAAATATGAACTGTAACAGTAAAAAAACAGTATTTCGGTTACATAAAATATGAACTGTAATGATGAAAGCCCATAAACACAAGATTACACATTTTAAAGCAAAATGCAATGTAGGGATCTTCATCACCCGATTAGCTAGATCAGAGAATACATTGAAATGCAGGAAGCTGGCTATTCATACTTGCTACAGTGGTGTTAATAGTGAGGTCTCGTCACTGTTAAGCTCCTGGAAGTTTGCATGATTGCAAAGAGGCCATGAAGAATGAAGATACTAGTCTCTAAATGGGTGGTTTGTGTAGTGATTTTTTTTTTTTTTTTTTTGATGATATAGAAGTTTGGTGTACATTTTCTGAGTTGATCACTATATCTGTTCGTAATGTGATTGTAAATGTAAAAATTGTGGATCTAGGGGGAATTCTGGTAGCTAGTTTGTGGTAGAAGTTGTTAGAGCTTTCATGGTTCTGTGTTATTATCATTTTTTTGCTCTACAGACCTAACTGAAAGGTTTTGTCTAAAAGAATGTCATCATCTTAAGCAAAAAATGTAGTGCTATAGCAACTAATTTTGAACCCATCGCTCTGTGTCAGTTTGTTCACTGGTAAGTACATTTTCCTACAAATATATACCAGGCTTACTATTGTTACAAGTCATTAAAATAATTGTGCTTCTGACAAAGTTTGTGAAACCCAAGAAAGAGAAAGATTGGCATAAATTGAGATGGATGCAGTTTATTTTCAGTGTTAAATAATGTCCATCACAGACGCGTTTCCCTGCAGCACGGACTGTCCTGAGAATTCAAAAGGTCTGTATTTTTCAGAAGGCAGATGAAAGGGCTTCATTTCAGGAGTGACACTCCACAGCGTGAAATTAATCGCTGTCCATAGTTGTGTCAAATAGTCCCACTGGATAACTGTAACTGGCCTCCTGCAAAGTAAACATAAATGGGTAGAATTAGTTTTGACATCAAATATTCAAAGTGGGTTTTTTAGACATGTCAAGAAATGCAGGGTAACAGAGTACACAGTATGTTGGTTTGTTCTGTATGCATCAAAAGGAAAAGAAAAAAACCATGAAAAAAATACAGTCTTGTTTAGGAGATGTTTCAAGAGTATTCCAGTGCATAAGCAGTGAATGGCATAAAACACCACTTTACCTCATAAGATGACTGTTTTTTCCAGAGAGCCAATTTGTGGTACCATTTTGTACCGGCTTGCCAGTTCTCTTGAATCTCATCGTATTTCTGTACAACTCTTGTCGCCAGTTTGTTGTACCACTTCCTGTCACCTTTACACTTCTTCTGTTTATACCGAGGATTTTCATCAGCTTCAATCCAATCCTCTTCTTCTTCCCTCGGGACTTCTCCGGAGTGTTTCCTTTTTTTTTCTTCAGCCTTTTCTTCTTTGGCCTTTTTCTTTAACCTCTTCAGGTCTTCTTTGTCCTTCTTTTTGCTTTCCTTCTCCCTTTTTTTTTCTTTAACCATTTTTTTAACTTCAGCCTTTTCTTCTTTGGCCTTTTTCTTTAACCTCTTCAAGTCGTCTTTGTCCTTCTTTTTGCTTTCCTTTTCCCTTTTTTTTTCTTTGGCCTTTTGCTTCTTATTTTCTTTTAACATTTTTTTAACTTCAGCCTTTTCTTTTTTGGCCTTTTTCTTTAACCTCTTCACATCCTCTTTGTACTTCTTCTTGTTCTCCTTCTCCTGTATTTTCTCTACCACTCTAATTACTGTGCTTCGTAACACTATCAGCTTTTCTTCTTCCATCTGTCTCTTCAGCCTGTATTTCTCCATCCACTCTGACTTATACTTTGACATGGTCTCCAGCCTCAACCACATGGCAATCTTCTCTTTAAGCTTAGCCTCTTTCAGTAGATACTTCAGCTGCTTTTTCTCAGGCACGCGTCCCATCATCTCTTTAGAGATATTTATCTCTTCATGGATCTTCTTAGAAATTACTGGGAGTGGGAGGGCTGTTGTATCCAACTCTTGGTAGGGCTGAAAAAAGAAACAAAACACAACATTTGATGAACATCTTCTACACCTCACTCTTTCAATTACAGTGTTCTTCAGGTTCCTCAGTTCAGCTCTTACACCCCAAACATTCAATTTTTGTTAATAATGTTTAAAAAAAGGTTATGTTTCACAACTTGGTGATAAAGGTCTATTACAGAGAAACTACAGACAAGCAGAGTTGGGTAAAATGTTACTGTTGTAGGTAGAATAAAAAAAAAGAAACAGGTGCTCTTACCTTCCGGAAACTTCTTAAAACCTCCCTGGGAGATTCGGTGTCTTTCTTTTTGCAACCATCATTTTCTTGGTTTGAAGCCAGAGCAGTGGTTGAGGTGTCGAGGTAGGAGTTGTCGTACCCTCTCTCCTGCAGCATCTCGGTTAAGCGAAACTTTATAACACTGTCGCTTATATGAACCGCTGGTTTCCTCTCTTTCTCTGTGTCTCTCCTCTGCTCACAGATCTTAGTCTCAGTATAGGCGGTCATCATCTCTTTACTGTTAACAGTCTCCTCAGGCGCAGGAGAGAGAGTCTCATGAGCAGAGACTGTGCCGGAGGAAGAGGAGGTACAGGACTCCATGCTGCTGCTGGATGGAGTCTTAGGCATTGGCGAATGTGCCGGTGGAGACACGGGAGACAACACGTTGGACACTGAACTACTCGGCTGCATGTTACATTGGCACTGGTTCTTCAAAAAAACAAAGCACAATGAAAACGGTCATTTTCATACTCCACTAGCTATAATTCCTTTACTGTGTGCATAAATCCACACCACACAAAGAGCTTAGGCTGCAAGTGTTTCATCAGTTAAGATAAAAAACGTCCATAATATTGCATTTTTTTCTAAAACACTTCTGTTTCTCAAAACAGTTACACAAAGAGTTTCAATACAACATATACAAACAATTCCAGCAAATATGTCTCTCCCATATAACATCTTTTGTGCTGGTCAACTCTGACTAAGGCATTCTATCTGCTGTATCTGACATGTCTTTTACAGATTATCTAAATATTACACAGCTTCCTCACATTCTCAATCACAGTGCGCAGCATCTCAATCTCTGCCTTGAGTAGCTCAATCTCCTCCTCCCCCTGCCTCTGGAGCTCCTCAATTACTGCCATGGTATCATCTTCTAGGACAATTTCCTGCAGCAGTTTCACTCCTTGTAGCAGAAAAGTGTCTGCCTCTGTATCCAACGCTTCGTCCATCTCTGGTATTTTCTGGTCCCTGGTCTATGAAACACACAGAGCAAGAAAGACGGTCTCCTTTTCACTCATGTTTTCAGAAGATTATTTTTCATCAGAGTCATCTTTTTCATATTTTACAGTTACTTGAGAAGAGAATAACAATGAACAAAGACAGGAAATCTTGAAATCTTGGAATAATCCGTGTAGTCTACTCCTGAGCTCTAAACGATTTAAGTGTAATACACAAGATTGCTAATGCAAGCCAGTGAGGGGATCTGTAGGGTTACTAGTATAGATTATATGATTTTCATGCAACTGTTTCTACTCACTGGACTCGAAAGATCTTCGTTGTTTTCGCTCATTTTCTCTTTGAAATCCTGTGAAATATAAAAAAGATCACATTAAAAAAATATAAAAGTCAGTCAGAGTGGAAATGAATATCAACAGAATTCTACCATTTAAAACAGAACATTTAAAGCTCATCATCATTCTTTGTTACAGAGGTCTTTAGCCAATTGATTTTGTGATCGATGTTCACAGTAGAAGAAATTGGCATTGTTATATGAGTCAGTCAGGTGACAAACTTTTCAAAAAATTACCCGAACGACTGCAAACGTGTTGAGATATTTTTGTAACGGGACTACAGTCCAGTCATCAAAGTTATTACTGTTGGCTGAAGTTTAGCTTCCCGTCTATCCGCCCCCTGTCCCTGGTCAGATCGTTAACACGGGAGCGCATCAACACATTTCTTTTTATTTTGCGGCTCACCAACTAATGTATAAGCAGCTAAAATTAATTGAATTGTCTGTGTGAAATGAGTGCATTCAGTGTGTTTAGTCGACTTCAACTTACGGGTCAGATGCCTGTTGAATTCAAAGTACCAAAACGACGATCTGTGTGGTCAACAGCTGTACAGTTGGTAAATGAGTACTGAAGCTGGACTGCACGTCTTTTATCCTGCACTTTGAGGTTTGCCAGCTGGATGACGTTCCGTGATTGTGACGTCACATGCAATGGATTGAGACCGGGGCCGGTTGCATAAAACTGTTTTAGACTAGTCTTAGAAGTTAGTCGTCTAAAATTTTCCTTTCAGACTGATCTTAGCTTTTTTAGTCAGTTGCATAAAAACTAAGATCGGTCTAATTTAAGACCAAAAAGTAAGACTCCCTACCCCAAGGCCTAACCATCTGAGGCATTTCATGTACGGTTGCCTGCCGGTAACTCCGCTCTCCCTCCCTCAAGGGATTCCCCGAAACATTGGAGATTCATCATGTATCATATATTTTATATCATACATCATATTTTAATAACCAATTATGCTCTCTTCAGTTATGCACTTGGACCTCCTCTCGTGGCTGGATTTTTGCGCTTATATATTTCCTTCTTTGCCTCTTGTACCATGTTTTTAAATTGATAGGCTACGTTAGGCTACGTCTTTAATGGGCCACCGACGGATCAAAACCGTTAACTTTTTCAGTTATTGTGCTCCACGTCTTGCGTATTATTATTATTATTATTATTATTTGCGTTGTAATCGCTGAATTTGTGCAGATATTTTCTGACGATATAAACTATGCCGAGCGTCCTCTCTCGGCCATTTTGTTCAGACTTGATCAGTGTCTTACTTTTCCTACAACGCGATGCGAATGAGTCTGTTTTGCCAAAGATAGCTGTGAGTTTGTTTTATGCAACAGTGGTGCTTAGGCGTCTTTAGTTAGTTTGACTAACTGTTAGTCACGGTCTTAAATTAATGGACATGTTTATGCAACTGGCTCCAAGGGCCTCATTACAGAAACTTCCCAAGTCTGAAATCCTGTTTTATCTCAGTTTAGGATGACATTTAGGATTTTTGGTATTACAGAAACATGTTTCCTAACTGCATTTAGGAAAAAATCCTATCTTAGGGTAGGAATTTAGCTATTAAAGAATAGTCCTAATTTAGAGATTTCCCAAATTAGGAATCCTAAATTAGGATGGCATAGAACCTGTACTAAATTTAAAATGACAAACATGGCAGCAGCACTCCTGTTAGGTCTGTATGGAAATGAAGATGAGGAACATGAATACAGAAATATAATGATTGAGAGGCTTCTGAAACCATATGACGATGCTTTAAATTTCCTGGACCATGTACTAATGAGTATATATCGAATCTCAACACGATCAAATTTGAACTTGATCGACGTGCTACGTCTGGCTCTGGAGAGGTTTTTTTTTGCTAAGGGTGCCTTCTAGACTAAGGTTGCAGGTCTGTCTTTAACATCACAGCCTTGTGTCTCACGCAGCCTCACACAGGTCACCCAAGCTATCTGTAATCTGGTGCCACGAAATATACGTTTCCCACAAGGAGAAGAGTTATTACAAAGTTTTTCAGACAGAGCAGGATGCCGGAGGCAACCGGGCTTGTTGATGGTTCACTTTTTCCGATTAAAGTGCCGAGTGGACGTGATGAGCCAGCTTTTGTTAGCTGTAAAGGCTTTCACGCCATTAATGTGCAGGCCATCGGGGACCAAAACATGGTCATACGGCATTTGGTGGCAAAGTGGCCTGGATCCACCCATGATTCATTTGTCCTCACCACCAGATAGGTCTTATAGACCCTAACAGGAAGTACTGCTTAACTTCCTTGGATAGTATCATGACATTCTTAGGACTCAGAAAAGGCTGCGAGACTTAAGAGTCTTAATTTGCAGAGCCATACTGATGCTTTGTGTGTTACCCTGTTTACAGTGACATCAACACTTACCTGAGCGAGGGTAGGGCA
The DNA here is from genome assembly GCF_902362185.1 of Chanos chanos. NCBI lineage: Eukaryota > Metazoa > Chordata > Actinopteri > Gonorynchiformes > Chanidae > Chanos > Chanos chanos. Next base: position 44,169,280 of record NC_044498.1, on the reverse strand, counting down.
AGGGACTGGCGTTTGGGGGGGGGGGGGTTCTCTGAAACCCTATCTGATGACACCAGTTAGTAATGAGCAGACAGAGGCAGAGAGGAGATGTAATGTGGCTCATGAGAAGTGCCGTAGCAGACAGGAGACCCTGTATGGCATCTGGAAAGGAAAGTGAGGCGAATACTGCTGACACGTCACTACTTGTGGTGTAGTCTTCATTGTAGAAGAGGGTGCTTTTGAGGAGGTGGGCATACTACCTCTGAAGAAGAGGGTATAGAACCCTATAATAATAATAATAATAATAATAATAATAATAATAATAATAATAATAATATTTATTTAGAGCCCAATATCACTATTTATAGTCTCAAAGGGCTTTACATGTCTATAACAAAGTCAAATCAAGCTTATATCATGCATAAGTTCAAGAAAATAGATAATATACATTTCAATGGTGATCAAGCTAATAAATCAGTATAAGGCCCAGAAAAAGGAGAAGACTCTTTATACCCAGTATACCCCCAAGACTACACAGATAATTTCTAATAATACATGCCCTGAAAGTATTGCAATGATGATGATGATGATGATGATGATGATAATACTAATTATGCTAACAATACTACTAACCCTACCACTATTAATACTACAAATAATAATAGTAATAATAATTGGTATTGTAGATGGAGATGCCATGATATGAGCAGTGGATATCTGCAGTATGCCCCAGAAAAGGTGGTGATGTTCATAAAAGCCACTGCAATGTTGCACAATTTTTGCAGGATGGCTAATGTTCCAGACCCCGATAACATCCCTGCCATGGTTGAAGATGAGGGGGAAAGCCATGATGGTGAACAGATTGGCAGGAATACCAGAAACAACTCAATAGGAACATATTTCACTAGATAGGATAATTAAGTAGACTAGAAAATTGGACTGACAATGAACTGGTTTGATTTAAAATATTTAATTCAGGAAGAATTAATAAATATATTAATCAATCAATACAAGGTCTGCAACAAAATATATTATTTTTCATCTATTTATCCTACATTTCAAATAAATCTTAATTATCTAAATTATTCCTGTCTTTTACAATGTGCCTTCATGAATTCAAATTTCCCCCCTCTCCAAGTTGAGGAGCTCCCCCTGGGCAGTCTTATTCCAGGGCTCTTGGGTAGTCCTCTTCTTTTTGGCTATAGAGAAGAGAAAAATTCAACATTAGGCAATGGGGATAGACCTAGGCTATATTCAACATTAGTGTCATTGTGCAGTAGCCTACAGAGCCAATCAAATGCAGTTAGGTGCAGACAGCTCAACACACTTTTACAGAGGGGGAAATTAACGTTTTAAAATGAGAACATCTATCGGCCACACAGATAAATGTTCAAATTCACCAGCCGCTCAGTAGTAAATCATTATTTTGTGTCTGAAATCTACCAGCCACTTTCATATTTTACCAGCATTTGGCTGGTAGCTGGTGCTTATTTCCCACCCTGCTTTATGAACAACACGTTGTCAAAGAGTATAGAATTAGTCATTATTGTCAAAACCAACTTACCAGGTGATGGAAGTACAATTGATGGTGGAAATGTACTATCATGCTCACAACTTGACACCAGCGTTAAGGTGCTTACACATGACTCAAATTGGTTGAACTTCGACCCCAGCGTTAGGATGATCGCTGGCGTAGCTGACGCTGTCGACAGTTCAGGAGTCAAAGCTGGCTCTGGCAGTTCGACCTCTGAGCCATTGGAGACCCCTTGTGGTACATAGGTGACATACTTTACGTTACAACTTACAGCAAGCCACATTGTTTTCGGTTGTTAGTTAGCTAGAATGTATCAACAATGGATATCCGTTTACGTAAGCTTTGGGGTAAGGTGAACACCCCTTTACCCCAAAAAATGGGACAATCTAAAACGCTTAACGTCATAAACACGTCATAAACGCTCTCACATATCAGAAAATCAAAACCAGAATCTAAGGCACATACTCGTTGTGTTACGTTAAGCGTTTTCCTCTACGTTGTTCCATTGACGGCCATTGTAAGGAAAAATGCTTAACGTGGCTTAATGTACCTATATATCCAACGATCAATGATCGCCAAATTTCTTAACGTAAGATAGCGAACAAATTCTTTGGATTTTGGATCTTGATTTTTTACATGAAGCCACGTTAAGCGTTTTTCACGTTAAGCGTTTTAGAATATCCCCCCCCAAAAAAAAAATCCCTTAGCGCCCCCATCCAAAAAATGACACGGCAGGTATAATTTTGTTTATAGGCTTATCACACACTGTCATCTTATATGGCAATATGTGTAGCCTAGCTTAGCTAGCTGGCTAACGTTAATTTCCATGTTAAGCTATAGGTATAGCTACCTTCCTTTCCCATCACGGCAAGCAGCCTTTCCTCCGAGGCAGGCAGTGGCTTCACTTGTGGATGGCCTGTCTTCCCTTGGTTCGTGTTTCGTGAAGCGCCCCTCTACTTTGCGATCGCTGGTGATGGTAGACCACTTTTTTTAAACTGCGTCCGCAGTCCTAAAAGTTCCGCACACTGATGTAACGGCATCCACCACCTCTTGCCACTTAGAATTGTCCTGGGACGACAATTTAGAAGAAAACTTCCCAAAAGGTGGGGTTTCCTCCCCTCCAACACGATTAAGGCCTCCAACTCGTCTTGGCTAAAACTGTCCACCGTGACAGTGAGAGAAGCTAATATAATTATGGCGTGTTCATCTCGAGCAGCCTACTGGTACACTCTAATCAAAGATACAGGCAGTCTCGTGTACATTCTAAGCGTAGATAGGCTATGGGCATGACAGGAGGACTGCCGATTGAAAAATCGAATTTACAGTTACAGTTACGATTTCTTAAGATCCCTAGTGGAAATTCCAGTTCAAAACCAGTTCCAGTAGAAAATCAATAGCAATTTTAACTGGTTCCTATTGGTTTTTATAGGGAAACTGAAACACATTCAACTGGTTTCATAACTGGTTCCTACTGGAATGCCCAATAGACATCCAGTAGAAAACCATTTAAAAACCAATAGAAATTTCTACTGGAATGTATTGGTCTGGTTCCAGTTGAGAAAAAAACTGATAGAAGCTACTGGTCTCAAATGGTCTGTATTGGGTGAGCTGGTTTCAAATGGTCTGTATTGGTTGAACTGGTCTCAAATGGTCTGTGCTGTTTTAACTGGCGTTACTGGGTTCCCAGTGGTGTCTGAAATGTTACTGTTGGTACTTAAAGGCAATGGGTGGAACCTGGAATTATAGTGAATACATAACTGCATTCGATTCATGTTCTAACCGTTTATATCCACCACTCCAACAACACACACACACACACACACCTCTGTATACTGTAACATACATACACCCTGATAATAACAGTTTAACAGAGAATATTGAAAGAGGCAACAAGTAAATGTGTAACAAACACCTTTATTTTCATTGTACATGTACAATGAGATTCAGTGTGGTGTATCATACACAGGAGGAATTGAAATATAAACACAAAATGTAAATAAAAAAATATAGGAATATAAAAATATGTATACAAAGTGACTTTAAAGTGGCAAGTGCTGTCAGTGTTTGTGGAGTTCACTTTAACTATTACAGCTTTTTCAGCGATTTGTTGATGTCCATGATTTTCTCTAAGACATACTGCCCAATTTTTCGGCTGCGCATAGCCACCTCTGATTCAGACACACCCTTTTCCAGCAGCCATGTCTTGAAAGAGTCTGTCATTTAGAAAAACAAAACATAGAGTTGAATAAATATATATAATTTCCCCAGGGATTAACCCTAAGTCTTGCATCTTTCGCTGAAATAAAACCTTTAACTGCCTGGTATTTTTCTGGGGTGAGGGAAGGTTTCGCAACAGCTCCTTGGGCTTTGAGCCGGTTGCACACCTTGCCCTCAGTGGACCGGTTCCGCAGGACCTCCGACCCCCAGATGGCAACAGCTGGGTCCTTGCAGAACCGGGAGTCATTTTTAGCTCCCCTAATCCAGCTCCAGGTTCCTGCTAGAATGTAGGCTCCACCCCCGATATGTATCTAAGAGAATAATGAAGAAAAATGGTTAGGAAAATTGCATTTATCCTATTTGCAATACTACTTGGTACAAACGTCACGATTACTTTGAAAGTATTATGGTCACACAATGAACACCGAGGAACAAAAGCTGATTACTGCAGAGTAATGAAATGTACCTTTCCTTCCAGGCATTGAAGTATTGTCTCTTCACTGGTCTGTGAGGGGCTGGGTAGCACAGGTGTACCGAAGGATACTGAAAAAAAAATGAAACCTCTCAATTTTACTGTGTTGCAATTAGCTATTGTCAAAGTGTCAGGAGTTTCTTAAAAAAACTGGTTAGGAAGTTTGACCTTCAGTAGCCGATAGAAATTTACGCATTTACCCAAGTGCTATGTGTTGGTATGCATGTTGTGTGGTTAAATGTGTACTAGGTTTAGTCTCTAAAAACACGGAGATGGTAGTGAGAGGAATGAAAATAATATGGTAGTTTCATATCAGTTATAATTACATCATTTAAATGTTTGCTCACCCTCTAACGCTTCCCCTTGGAGCAGTGATCTTGTCTTGCCCTGGATGGACCGTAAGAAGTCACACTCGCCTTTGTATTGGTCATGTTCATTTTGTGTCTCCTCTTTTGTCTTTTCCAACTCTGCATATCTGGGGTTGCATAAAGATGGAGAAAAGACAAAAGAATTTTTAACTTTGTGCTATAATGGTAAAGACCACTACCATAACTGCATAACCAGAATCCTAGAGATGAGGAGAACACAATATTTTGTACATTTACCACCGGGAACGACAATCAAAATCTATCAAAGGCAACAACTGTCCCAGTATTGACTCTTTACGTCCAAAGTACTTACTTCTGTTGAAGGTCACTGAGCTCCACTGACAGTCGCTGCTTTTTCTTCTTTAATTGCTGGCACCCTTGGAGCAACTCATCATAAACTTGTTGGGAGATCACCCCTCCTTCATCTGCGCTACCAGAATCCTAATTGTGAAGGAAAGACTTCAGTGCATACTATATGGCTATAGTAAACTATATTTATATTATAAACTATATTTACTATACGAGACATAAGCAAGAATTTGGGCACATATGCTTGGAGGTCCTACCTCATCATCTGAAGACAGCACTCCTCTTTTTTTCTTCTTCTGGACCTTCTCTGAGGTATGCTACAGACAGGTAGATCAAACGGTGAACAGATCTGAAGGTTCGTTATTCTAAAAACAACTGCAGTTTTCAGTATGTTGATGTGATATGCAGAACATTTTAGAGTTACATGGCAGCCACATGGCAGAGAAACATGTAGACCATAGTGCGGTATGTCTGGCATAGGAGAAGCATTATGAGAGTAAACTATTTACAAACCAAAACAGACGAAGTTTCCTCACACAGTGGATTTTTTTTCTTTTGGCAGCGATTTTTTTCCCCCCCAGCACACTGGTGCCTGTCTTCTTAGCCTACAATTCAAGAAATGGGATTTTCTCAACACCCTGGCTTGTATTGTTTAAAAGCAAACTGCATTACTTTGCACTAGATCACTTATTCAACCACCCATAACATTGAAATACCTCTGATCGTCGGTAATGAGCACTTATGGTGTCCATCATTTTTTGCCCCCCCCCCCCCCCCCCCCCCTTTCATGCCTCTTCATTGCCTGAAGAAAAGTTGTGATTGATTTAGCAGCACATTGGAGTATGGAAAATTCTACACTTTAAAACGGCACCATCCATTTCTAGGCTACTTCATAGGCCACTAGGGATAGGTCTGAGCTAGGATGCAGCCATGAGTTTAGGAATTGTTTCTGTACTAGGGAAATAGGACAAGCACTTAGGATATTCTTCTGTAATGAGGCCCTTTTTACCATTCACCACCGCTGAGTTAAATATCTCAAGTGATCTCGTGATTATTATTAGGAGCCACGCACTGAAGGTGCAAGGCACCGACTGTAATTGTTAGAATTCTTCGCTATTATTATACTTTCTCCTCTGGGAGTCTATGGCAGCTCCTTGTAAAAAGTGAACTAGTCCTAGACCGTTGCTCCTATCACCACCAAATTTGGTCTGATTGATCTATAAGGGCCTGACCAAAAGTTATCAAAAGAATTTTGCTATGACAACAGATGTGGCCGCTGTCATCCAATGAAATTCGATGACTCCAAGGCACACATTCCCTCTCCAGTTTTTCTCTACCCAATCATCTCCCTTTACAGACCCTCTATTGCCACCTAGTGGATAAGAAAACATGGCTGCATACACACCTCACTACACGTGGAATCTCCAAAAGGTGTGTCAGAGTGGGTGTCAATGTGTCTGTTTATCCTGTAATGGACTTGTTCAGGGGTGGTTCTGATTACTTGTCTATCTGGTGGCCGTGAGGTGCTTGGCTCCTTCATTGCTGCTTTAAGCTATATTTATTATTATTATTATTATTATTATTATTCAACTCAGCTGCCCAAATAATTCCTCTAGTATTTTTTCTGTTGTCTCAAGATTCAAACACTTCCTCAGGTTCAGACTGTCATAGTGAGACCTGAGCGAATTGGTTGCTTGACCAAAGCTGAGATAGTGTATATTGCGATAAAATAGGAAAATATGCTCTCTCCTCCCTCCCTGTGATATTTTCATTTTCTGCGTTCATTCATGTTATCGGGTTAATATTCCTACCTGAGTGTGGCTACAACCATCAATCAAGGCTGAAGCCTGCTGAGAGTGAAGTGATTAGTAATGTTTCGTTGAATTTCCACTCTGTGGATTGAATTATCTGCGATGGACTGGCGACCTGTCCAGGGCGTTTTCCCCGCGTGTCGCCCCATGAATGCTGGGATAGGCTCCAGCACCCCCGCGACCATAATTAGGATAATGAGTGAGATGAGAGATTGAATTATAAACTGATATTACGAATCTATCCAAAAACAGTTCAAATCTCAGCAGCACGTGGCGCTGCTGACAGCACTTGGACAGCTCACGTGGAAATTTTATCTCGGAAATTACAAGTTCGAGAACAACCACAACTAAGTGTACTAAGTGTATAATTTTCATATAATTCAGGCTACAATTTATTACAGCATGCACCGTTTGACAATATGCGTTTTTTTCCTTTTGAATTACAGCAGTTATATGAAGTTTTGTTTGACAAACAAGTCGCTGTTTCAAAAAATGGCCAGTGTCAACCACAGTAACTTGTGATCCTATTAAATTTGCAAACTATGCAATAGCACTCATTCACAAGTCTTGTGCAGCTGTGATGCAGAACTTAATGCATCACTTCATATGGAGTGGAGAAATGGACATTATTTTAGTGCAGTATTAGTATAGTTTACTCACTGATTGCAAAGATACACAAAAGAAGCTTAGGCTGCAAGTGGTTTATAAGCCAAAGACTCTAAGTCAGGGGTGGGCAAATCCAGTCCTGGAGGGCCGGTATCCTGTCGGTTTTTGTTTTCACCTCTTAGCTACCTGTTGACTTTTACTCTGAAAACAGGTGTGCATGCTCTTCAGCCAATCAGAGACTGTATTTAGTTGGTCGACAAGAGAAACAGCAGGACCATGGCCCTCCAGGACCGGATTTGCCCAGCCCTGCTCTAAGTCATTTTATCCATGGAGTCTGACATCTCCTTCATAGACTGCCTAAACTGTACACAGCTTCCTCACATTCTCAATTATAGTGTGTTATAGTGTGTACCATCTCAGTCTCTGCCTTGAGTAGCTCATGTGAAATCTCCTTGATGTTCCAATAAAGTACAAAGTGGCTTCTGATTTTATATGCGTACACTGTATGCACTGCATTGACATGACAGGAACTTTTCCATGTTCGGATGATCACTCATCTTATTTTGAATTAGCGTACTTAGCATTCTGTTCTTCATGAATTTTTTTAAAAGCGTTTTCCACAAGATGTGTTGGTCCTGAAGGGTTTGCTTGTATTATATGAATATTTACATGAGTAACATATGTTTGTGTAGATTAACTTTGCGTAGATCCAACTTAAAGTTCATTTTCAAATGATTTGTACTACTACACTATAATACTAGTTACCTAAAGTTGTACATATTAAACAATGATCATTCAGGGCTTACATTGAAGTAGACACTTGGGCCCAGACATTCATTTACCTCCAGGCTTTTTATTTCCTACATTTAGGTTCCAGTTGAAGAATATCATATACAGAAAAAAATGTCATAAAACAAAAAACCCTAACCCTAACTCTAGTCTTTTAGTTTTGGGGATTACAATGTGTGAATGGAAAAATACAGAAAAACTAAACAAAGTGGGAGGGATTACTTTTTCGTGTAACATCATACTCTTTTGAGGATATATAAAACGGTTTATACCAGAGCCCTGTTAGCCAGAACAATTGCAAACATTATACCTGCGATGTGCTGTTATCACCTCCTACGAGGGGTTGGATTTTAGGAGGCAAAAAAAGAAAAGAAAACAGCAAACTCAGGAACTGTTTACAGGAAACTCAGGAACTCTTTACAAATATTTCCAAAAAGTCTGTGTGCTTAGCTGCTCTTCTCCTCATGCCAGTCTGTAAAGCACACTCGGTCCACGACTAGGCAGAGTGGCACATCGCAAGATTTGCACTTGAACATCGTTTTCATCTTGCAGCGCACACATCTCCTCCTCCCTTGCGAGGCTTTCAGGAAAGGGTTGGTGGAGATCTGACAAACTGGAATAGGGAAGCATCCCTGCGATTTCTGCTTCCTTTGAGACTTTAAATTGTTACTCTTGGCTTTACGCATACATGAACATTGAACTTTCAACTTTGATTTCTGCCCTGGACCCTGAGCCAGAGATGAGGAGGATGCCCCACTGGCGCCCTTTCCAGTTGTGGATGCCTGTGGGTTCCCACAATCAGCAAGCTCCATGCACAGCAGCTCCCTGAAGCGCTTCTGGGTGAGGGGCCTCTTCTGCCTTGCCAGTGCCATCTCCTTGTGGATGATGAAGCTGTTCACCACCGCGATGTCAATGAAGTGGAGAAACAGCTTTACATACCAACGCCTGCTCTTCTGCGTCACTGAGAAGTACTTTATGAGAGCGTCAGACAAGTCAACACCCCCCATGAACTTGTTGTACTCCATCACAGGCTCCGGCACAGGGACCTTTTGGATGGACCAGGTGCCATCTGGATTTTTGATCCGACGCTGCACAGACTGCCCGCTAAAGGCTTTGTGGACAGTGGAACACAGCGTGACATCTCGTGTGTCCCTCCACTTCACAAACAGCAATGGGCCATCTCTGATCCATCGCAGATCCCCACGGTCCGCATTTTTTGGCAGGTCATTGTTGGTCGTCCTTGGGAAGCCTATCCTGGTCTGACGGATGGTTCCACAGGCCCCAAAACCAATTCCGTGCAGGTGACGGAAGAGCTGTGAGCTGGTGTAAAAGTTGTCAACATACACCGTGTACCCCGTGCCCAGATAGGGCACATGGAGCAGATTGACGACCGCGTCAAAGCTCAGTCCGTTTCCTGATGGACTCTTTGCCTTCCCCTGGCAGATATTGAAGTCACATGTGTAGCCACTGGAGCTGTCGGCCAGGACAAAGAGCTTGAATCCCCACTTGGTAGGCTTGTCCTTCATGTATCGCTTCATCCCGATCCTCGCCTTGGTGGCCACCATGCGTTCATCTATAGCAAGGTTCTGGTGTGGGTGGTAGTGGGTCCTGCAGGCAGTCAGGATCTGCTCCATGAGCGGCTTGAGGCAGAAGAGACGATCATACCCAGGCTGACCTCGGAGCTGGTTATTCACGGCATCTCCCGCTGGGTCACTCATGTGCAGGTATGCGCTGATGGCCTCATACCGGTACCCAGCCATTACGGAAGTTGGAAACGGGTGGCTGTGCAGGCGGTCCCTCCTCCACATGTCCCGGGCAGCTGAAGGCCTCACCAGGCCGAGGTAGATGATGACGCTGAGAAACCTGAGCATTTCATCAGCATTGACGTCCGTCCACTGCCTCAGCATGCCCTCTGCAGTCCTCCTTGCGGCATATTTGTTTGTGTTGCGGCACAGGTCCTGGAGCACATCTTTACTGAAGAAAAGCCGAAAGATATCAGAGGGTTTGTAGTCCTTCTGAAAATCCAGCTGAACTCCTGGTGTCCTCTTGGGGCAAAACTTCAACGGAGGAGGTTCCTCATCTTTCTCCGAAGGGTCACACCATCTACCCTCCTCTGCTGCAGGTGGTGGTGTTGGTGGTGTTGGTGGTGTTGTCTCTGCTGGAGCTGGCCTTGCTCTGTTTTTGCTGCCTTTGGCACTAGGTTTTTGCCCAGCTGAGGTGTGTGAGGAGCTTCCAGGTCGTCTGGACACCCTTCTCTTTGCTGGGGATGGCTTTGATATGCTTTTTTTGCCTCTGGCTCTAGTTACTGTGCTGGATGGATCTGCTTTACTGCAAGGAAAAAGACAGGACAGCATGGACAAATAAATAAAACAGGCAATATGAGAACAAATACAAATTGCCTCAATGTGTCAAAGATCACAACCGTCATGACACACAACTTGTGCTGACATTCCCTTGATTGAATTTAACAAGCACTACACAAACAAAACAAATACATGCTTGATGCAAACAACAAAAAAATATCATAATGAAAGACAATTTCACTTTTTACATGTATTTTATAATAGTTCTGATGTAATATATGCTTCATGAAAAACAGCAGTCACAAATTAGCAAGTGAAATTTAAATGGCTGTCATGAGACGTCAATTGACCCTTTGTTAAATCCCGCCCCCTTGATTACTGTTGCTATGCCTGTCAAGCTTTCGCACCTGGCATGTCACTCTATGGTGTTTTCAAGGATATCAGTGAGATATTCCAGAGGAAATAATAGCAAATTTCTGGAATAATAGTTCTGAAATATCAGAGAGAAGCAGACAGAAAGGACTACAGTATGCATTTGAGAGCTACATTCACAATATAATTTGTCAGCAGAATATTGTGAATGAAGAGGACATTAAAAATGGAGGGAAAAGCTGGTTTGGCCTCGGATGAGCTACTGATCGCAGCATATGCACAAACGCAAAAGAAAACATGATATATAAAATGAATCCAGCGAGCTGTGGATGTTTAATTACAGTATCTGTCAGAGCCAACTTTTTCAAGTAACATCGCAAACATTACTAAAACCTAAAAGCCTTGTGGTCACTATTAATACTGACCCAGCCGGCATGTGACCGACCTTAAACGTTTGAAATGTGGTTGAAATAATGCTGGTTGTTGTTTCAATGTTGAAACAACATTTAATGCTAATGGTTGTAAAAATGTTAACACAATACTTAAAAGTCAATGTTAAAATTCTGACAATGAAAGATCTGTACGTTGAATCGACAATGTCTTCAACAACAAGCATAAGAAACTTGTAGCAGCTGCTTTCCCTCATATTTATTCAGGAAAGTGCAATGATCTCTTTTTCCAGGGAGTCTCATTTGATCACATTCAAGCTTCACTATTGACTTAGTTGTTGTTTATTTTTGTGTTTTTAGTATAGGGATAGTTGTATTGCAAGTTATGCACAGCAAGTTGCATTACATATAACAATTGCATTGAAAACATGGGACATGTACAGTAAATCCCTGATTCAGTCAGTAATGTAATGTTGATCCAATTGCAAACTAGGTCAAAATATTGTAGTGTCGGAGAGTGGTCATTGGCCTCTCCCCTTTTGCGCTGTTGGGCAAGTTTCACTGTTTGTTGTTAAACAACGTGCTTGAAGTAGATGTGTGATGAGGGATGTTTACTGGTGTTATTTGAGATATCTGTTTATGTTTTAAGTTTTTATGTTACAGATAGTAATTTGGGAAGTCGCCATTTCGGTGAAGCGCAGCCAGAGGTGTCAGGATGGTTGTTCTATGTTCTGAGTGTCAGATTTGATTTCTGGTAAAAACTGCGTGTACTTCGTGTCAGGCAACATTTCTAAATGAATGGCTATCATCACGCAACACTATACTGCATTGTGATTGAATGTACATGTTGAATAAAAAAGAAGTGTAGAATAAAAAAGAAACTCAATTTCTAGTTTAATCAGTGCTTGAAAGAAGGAAGTTGGAACAACTCTGCGGTATCAACATTGATTCTATTCTCAATATAAATACTTAATTCGATGTTGAGGCAACACCTTCAACCATGTTGAGAAGTAAGACATTGAAACAATGTCGCTATATCAATGTTGATTCGATTTTCAAGATCAATACTTAGTTCAATTTTAATTCAATGTTGACGCAAGACCTGATACTCTCCCATGTTGAAAAGTAAGACATTGAAACAATGTTGCAATATCTACGTTGATTCAATTTTCAAAATTGAAATAAAATTCAGCAGTGAGTCAGCCTTGATCCATGACATTGACTCAACTGTGAATAAATGTTTAAATGCCGGTTGGGCAGGGTTGGGTAGTAATGGATTGCATGTCATTGGGATTACATAATCAGATTTCAAAAAATAAGTAACTATAATCAGCCCAGATTACATTTGAAAAAATGTGCAATTAGATTATAGTTACCTTGTCAAGGATTACTTGATTACATTTTTGATAGGGGTGTAACGGTACACAGAAGTCATGGTTCGGTTCACATCATGGTCTGAACATCATGGTTTGGTATGAGTTCAGGACACCAGGAAAAAAGCAACAAAAACCCCCAAAAGCATAAGGCTAGGTTTCTTTCATTTATTTCGAACAGACAGCAGTGCAAGTTACAATTTGTTCCACCTAGTCTTGTATAGTCCCCCCTGAGGTAGTTGGCACAGCCTGTAATGCATTAAAGGTGCCATAGAATGAAAACATGCATTCTCCCAGGGCTTAATTTGTGCCAGATCCTGCGGGAACAGGATCCGGGGCCCTCCTAGATTGGGTCCGGCACATCCTTTGTCACTATCAAAATCTATAAAGAATTTTTGTGTAATATTAATGTTATCTGTTCTGTCTTTTTTTATTTATTTCCCATTGAAGTTACCGTAAAACTTCCAGTAAACACTGAGGCTTTAATTACTTAACCGGCATTTATTGGAGACTCGGCGATAATAAGAGACCTAAGAGTTTATTTCACCTAAAGCCCTATTCATTTTTTTTCTCAAGTAGTCTACTTAACAAACATTATAAAGCACTCTTTGGTGGCAACTCAAACAAGAGTCACTGATAAAGTAAGCTAAACACTGTCATTGCAACCTATAATGAGAGAGCACAGTCTGAAAGAACAGCAGTATCACTGTGCATTTAGGCTACCATGATCCGACAGAAAGCTTGTGTGCTGGCATCCATGGACGGCGCCAGGGGGGCTTGGGGTAACTGTAGCCACCCCCAGGATAGCCATAGCAGCCCAACCCCCCCCAAGCAGATTCTGTGGTTTATTTAGAATTTTTAATTTTAATGTGTGAACACTATAATGTATAATTTGAAAAATAAGTAAATACACTAACAAAACCGATTATTTTAGACTAATAAACATAAAGCAAGCACAGGTGATCTGATTCAGCCAATGGACAACTTTTGACCTTACTTTCACGTCCTGTTAGTCAGAGCGCATTTTTTCGTAGCTTAATTGGTATTAGCGAAACATTAGCTATTTCATAATGGATCTATTTTTACTTCAGAAACGTCCAGGTGTGGGGAGTCAATCAAGAGGAAACGAGAGTGATTGTGATCCTAATAGGGCTACAGGTGATCTTAATAGGTCTGAAGATGTCTAATGGTAAGTGCATGATTTTTTTTCCTCTGTTGCCTATTTCGAATTTAATGCATTTGGCGGTTGAGGCACACATTCTGACTCCTTGTAGTTATCTCTATGCGATGCTCATTAATATTACATTAGGTCTATGGAACGGAATACTGTTGATTGATTAGTCGAGGAGTTGGTAACTGGCAGCATGAGTTTGTGATCTCAGAATCTGAGGCTGAAATGTGCACAAACTTGCGTCTGTTGCTTGGCGCTACTGTGCAAGCCCTGGGTGTGGCATAATTGTATGGAATTTTATATTCGGAGGTGTGTTTACGTAGGCTGGCTTGTGAACCTTGCATCTATACCCCATGAACTGAATATCTCGCCTTGTGTTTAAGACAGAATGGCATTGTAACTGTCGCGGAGTGGGTACTGCGTATGTGCGCGCGTGTGTACATGTGCCGGGGGTGTTGCAGTAAAAGAAAATCTCTGGCGCCGCCCCTGCTGGTATCTAATTTATTGCCAGCATTTCAGCGTCACCTAATCGCTTAATATTAATTAATACTGTCAGTGTGTATTGCTTAGTGCTTTAATTTGACATGCTTGACTGCGTAAGAGAAACAGGAAATTGCATTTGGTTGTTTACAACGAAGTTCACGAGCTTTATCTGCTGCCAGCGAGTTCTAATCCGACACTTGTCTTTAACGGTTGTGCGCCTTGGTGAGCCATTTGCTTGTTAGTAGTTGCTTAGATTTGATTTTAAGATGTTAATTTAGTTGGTTCATGTATATCATAAATATAGAACAGTAGACGCCTCATTGGTCCACCGCTGTGTGTCGCCGGTATGCGTCTGCGCGTCCGCCATATTGGAACGGTCAATATCCGCTGGTGAACAAATACAATGTGTGCTGAGAGGTGCAGACTTCTCTACAAAATCGACTGTAACTCGCTTAATCCTGAAAACATCTTTGCTAGAAACCCTCAGACTCGGAGGACACTTAGGTTTGGGCATTTGTATGCAAATAAAACATTTCTTGACCCTCCCCTCCAAACCCCTCCCCTTCCACAGTAAGTTAACGTCGAAAAGCGCTGACATCGAAAAAAAAGGCTTGACTACGCACTGAAAAATACCTTTTCAGTGCCCAAAGTTAACTACAGCACAAGTGTTTCAATGCCAATGTTCCATTTTTCGGTTTGGTCTTTTCTTTTCTTATTTTTAAACAATGCCGTTTTTTCCCAATGTTAGTTGAAGTGCAGTGTGAATCGTATATTGGCTTAGGTCAACCATAGGGAGCTAAGGAGCTAAGTTATCCCAGGGTCAATTCTTAGCCCAAGGCTAAGAATATGCAGTGTGAAAAGCCCTTAAAAGGCAGAGCAGATGTTGTGCGATGCCAAAGAGTTTACATTTAATTTTTCCAAATGGTGCTTACGTGTTGAGTGCCCAAAACCAGGTGGTTACAAGTACAACCAAACCAAAAACCAAACACAATTTTCCTAAAAACGAAAAAGAAAAAAAAGGTCAATGAAAAGAAGAAAATCCAACTATTACCAAATTGAATTTCCCACACAAATTTAAGCCTCGCAACAAAAATTGCTTGTAAACGATAAATGTCCGTCGAATTGATCAGAGCAACACGGTTTCAAATAAAATGTCAATCAAGTTTATCAAATCAATTTACAATTTATCACTCTATTTTTCAGTTTACATACATTTTTACCCCTCTATTTTACCCCTCTATCACCTCCATTTTTTACCAATTAATTTTTGTTACTTCCACCCCTCATATAGCGAAGGGTCAATTGAAGGGGCATTTAAATCCAACAATCTTACAGCCAGTAGGTGATTTGTTATTTTTAACAGGGGGTGGAGAAGTGGGGGTGTTATTTTGCTAACAAGGGGGATGGCATCGCCCCTCAAATCGCCTGCTGCCTACAGCTAATTATTATGCCAATGCATTTCTGATCCATCTGCTTCGAACACCTACCCCAAGAACAATGACACGAGGCATTAGACTGGCTCATGGCATGCTATATTTTACACTTCATGGTAAGCAATGTTCAACAACTTGAAAACTCAAATTACCGTCATTACAAATAGGCTACAAGGTTATGCTGGGGAAATATACTGTAACGTATAGTATTATACATTCTTTCATGTACAAACGATGTATGTAGACTGCTTACATGTCGAGGACGCCATCAATTCCATTCACCGTCCATTCTTCGCCAGAGTCCATACTCGATTCGTTACTCTCACTATCAAATTCATCGTCACTCCTGAACAACTCCTTGTGAACCTCAGCCACATTAAACCTCTTCCTCTTTCTCGCCATGATGTCCAGGAGTTTTGAGACTGATAACAATTAAAAATGACTGTCAACTCACAAAAGAAACGCACCAAACTGAGTCGTAAGCGTTCGCTCTTCAATGTGCTGGCGTAACAGCGAATGCCGTGACCATCGTATTCTGTGACTCTAGTACGCAATGTTGACACTGGGCAACTGGAACTCGCTCAAACAGACGAGTTACGCTAACAACGTAAGCGCAGGAATGTAAACAAATGAAGGTGAATGTAATGCGGAGCGTTTGTTTAAAAATGCTGGTTATTCCCATCATAAAGGCTCAGCTGTTTGTCACATTAGATTAAACGCTGTGCAGCTGATAGCCTGTTTGTGTATTTCAAATGCAACAACCAACCGATTAAGCTGACCTCACGCTGACTGATACTAGTCCTTTTAAATGGGCCGTCAGAATATGTGACGCCACTGTTACTTGAGAGAAAATGCCTCATCAACCAAACCATTTCAGGTGACTTATCTGCTCTTCCCGTGTATCACCAAAAAACTTTCATCACTCTGGTCAAAAGCTGGACCTAGGCACAAGGGGTCAGATATTTTGACAGCTGTTATCATAATATGTGTCCCCACTGTGACTTAGGAGAAAATGCGTAACACACCAACCAAATCAATTCAGGTGACTTATCTGCCCTTCTCATGTATATCCAAAACATTTTTACCACTAATGTAAAATACATGTGCCATTTAGTACCATTGTATAGTGCCATATACATGTAATGATATAAGTGAAAACAATACATTCATTTACAATGAAGTGTTTTAATGTTGTGACAAACACCATGTGCTACACATTATGTAAATTACATAAAAATGACAAAGTAACAAATCTTTAGAACTTAACTTTAATATTACAATAACTTTAACATTAAAGATCAGGAAGGGGAGGGGGAGCTCAAAACTGGAACATTGAACACACTGCATGGTACCACTGGTCATACACGTACACTGGATCTGTAACAACAAAGGTCATAACAATACAGCAACATTCAGGGTGAATATCTGAGACAGTATAACATATAGCTGTGATTGATGTGTGTGTGTGTGTGTGTGTGTGTGTGTGTGTGTGTGTGTGTGTGTATATATATTTACACATGCGCACACACATATGGGACATTCCATGTCAAATCAGATAAGGTTGTTGCAGTATCATCTCAGTTTTTGTTCAAACCTTGTCTGTATCATGAATGGGTCCCAAAACCAAGGCCTGTAAAATATTTGTTCAAATTCCTTGTTTTCATTTTTTTTCAGCCCTTATTCTTTCATTTTTATAGCGTCAAAAACACCTTATCTGGGAAGCCATGTTTGGGCATTTCTATCTTGACAAGTATTGTTCCTAGTCTCACTGAACTTTGTAGGATGGAGGAAAAACATGTATGTATGCATGCATGTGTATATATATATATATAGATATATAGATATAGATGTGTGTGTCAATGTATCAATGTGCAGCCTCAACACTGCATATTAATAGTATTAGGCAACACAAAATAGTTCCTTTAATATCAGTGACTAAGTAGTTCTTACCTGAACATAATGATTAATGAGCACAGAATGAAACAAAAGTACCAGTCTCATTTAGCAGTGTCCTGGCCACCTGTCTTCGGTAGTGGTTCACTGCTAAGGTCTTATTTGAAATTCAGAGGCTCCTCTACCAGTATTTTCTCTGCATACTAACATGACATAAGTTTAAATAACTTACTGATCAGTGCATAGTCATCAGTAACATAAAAAACACCAAACTGTTGATGTGAGAGAAACAAAACTTCATTGTTTTGACAGACTTTACAGGACAGTAGACACAGAATGACAGACAAAAACAAACTTACTTTCAGAACGAATATTCCACATGAAGTGGCATCTTTTTGCTGTGTTGGCTGTCCACCTGGATACCTGGCAGCCTTGTTTTCTGAAGAAAGCCCTGATAGGTATACAAAAAGTAAAATATGACAGTGACAGTTTCAGATATTTTGGTTTAGTTTTCAAAAAGGAGCACTTTTTGTATCATGGTTTCAGCAGTTACCTCAAACACTGAGTTTGAAGGAATCATTTCCCAGGGGATCCACCACAAGATTCCAGCTCTCAGCAGGAAGGAACGCCTGTAGAATTGGATATCAGTCTCATATACTTACACTGGGATTGGAAATATTGTAGCTCTCAACAAAGGTCAGCAATACACAGGGCAAAGTACTTGCTCTTACAGCCAATATCCAGTGATTGGGCTCATGGACAGCACCCAAAATGATGTTGTACTTTGTTGGATCAGACTAAAAAAAAGACGGTGAGAATTTACAAAATCACTTCAATAAAATCAGTAAAGTACATTCCACTTAAAAAGCCTTATGAGGAAAATAAACACCTCTCCCATGCATACCTTTGATCTTGAGCCCCTTCCTTCCCATATACGTGTCATTTCAAACAAGTTGATACAAAGTGCCTTTTTGGCCCTGTTTTTTTTTTTTTGACTGTGTGGGCCATGTATGCATTGATCACCTGAGGGACAGGTAAATAATGAGTATATACATGTAAATTACTTAAGGATGTTTAGCATTTCCCTAGATAAAATTTAGGTACAACTCAAGTAGACAAATTTCATTATAGCTCACCTCACTTTCGAGTGTTACATTCCCCCTTTTGTCCAGGGGGATAAGGGAATGTAACAAAAAAAAAAAACTGATTAAATTAAGTAAAGGAGTGTCCCAAGCACACCACCATACAACAAAAATCAACTTAATAAATTCTATTGCTATCCTCTTATCACACTTGATAACAGGAAGCATCAAACAAAACAAACAGAGACTTCAGGAGGGGGAAAGGCCAAAACAATAAACAAAACAATCTAGCTGTTAGGAGTGGACTCTAACTTACCTACTGTTAAAAGAAAACAAAATTAACACCACAAACCAACCTCACTCCCTAACTAACCAAAAAAACAGGAGAAAAACGGTTTCAAACAAAAAGGCACCCAACCTCCCTATAGGGCTTCCCACACTATGTACAACTATATACAGATCTATATACAATACAAAAAAAAAGAACACATAGTAAACAAGAGACAAATAAAGCAATAACAACTCAACCATCAAAACCAACAACCAACACAGTCTCATGCAAGGAGAAGGAACAAAAGGTCTCTAGTGAAGCGGACTGGCTGGTTTATATATCCTGGCCTATTTCCTCTCAGCCAATGGGAGTGCTGTTTGACAAATAGACCCTCCCTCGTTTCCATGGTGCTTGACGACCTGTTAAATGGAAAGAGGGAGGAGCAGAGAGAAAGAGAGAGGATACAACAGTAACACATATACAACAGTAAACAAAACACGAAATAAAAACATAAATACGTCTTAGGACGTAACACGAGCTTCTGATTGGGAGCTGTCCTGGCAATGTCTCAATAAAGCAGTTTATGGGGCCCAATTCTTGATAGGAGGACATGCGAATTTTTGCCTCCCCAGGGATCTCTCATGCCTTTGTGTGACATAAAATAATAATTAAAACAACTTAAATGCACTGTGTCAGAATTTCAGTTATTTTTAAGTATACGAAATCTGTCTCTGTTTGAATGTGGAAAAAATGTACAAGAGCTTCACAATGTTCACTAAAACACTGACTGATGAAAAACCCAAATGGAAACAGTTACCTTGATTTAGACAGAAATGTATTTGAAAGTTAGTTTGTCCAAGTTACATACGCTTTTTGTAAAAGGAGGTCACATTAGAAGATCATTCACCAGCTGGAGGTGGAGAGGAGTTCGCAGCTGGAGGGGAAGAGGGATCTGCAGCTGGATATAATGCCTAATGAGATAATGTATCAGTAATAATAGCTAGCAGTTGTATGCTCTTCAAATGTCAGCTGTTGTCAGAACATGTGACCCCACTTGAAGAGCATACATTCTACAAGGTAAAAGAAGTCACCTGAAATGATTTGGTTGGTGTGTCAGACATTTCCTCCCAAGTCACAGTGGGGGTCACATATTCTGACAACAGCTGTCAAAATACACTAAAAAAAAAAAAAGTTGCCATTTGGATTTGGAGCCTATGGAGGCAGTGTTATGATCTGGGGTTGCTTCAATTGGTCAGGTCTAGGCTCAGCAATGTTCCATGGCAAAAAAATGAAGTCAGCTGACGACCTAAATGTACTGAATGACCAGGTTATCCCATCAATGGATTTTTTCTTCCCTGATGGCACAGGCATGTTCCACGATAACAATGCCAAGATTTATCGGGCTCAAATTGTGAAAAACTGGTTCAGAGAGCATGAGGAATAATTCTCACATTGGGATGTGCTGGAGAAGACGTTATGGACTGGTTCGACTCTCTCGTCCTCAACAAGATCTTGGCCAAAAATTAACGCAACTCTGGGTGGAAATCAATGTTGCGAACTTGGAAAAGGTTATCAAAACAATGCTATGGCACACATGCACCATAATCAAAGCTAAAGTCGGTTCAACAAAATATTAGACTGTGCGACTTATTTCTTTTTTGGCCAGGTAGTGTAGTTATACTAGTCCTAAGAAATTTGAGTGGCTGTTTTGGATTGTGTTTAAGAATATTTGTCATGACTTTGGGGGGTGTTGTTGCTTTTTTTTTTCCCCCATGTGGGGCCCGCAGTCTTTGTTTTGTGACTGCTTAGTTCATTATTGATGTATTGCTTTCACCTGTGTCTGTTCTGTCTATCTATTTAAGCCTCTTGTTTTATTCAGTTGTTTGCTCAGTCTCGAGCTGCAACCCATGTGCAATTCCTTGACCAAGCTATGTCTCAAGTCTTTGCTCTGTGACCCTTTGTCCCCCCCCCCCCCCCCCCCCCAAGTCTATGTTCTGTAGTTTTCTTGGATCTTTATCTGTTGTTGATCTCCTGTTTACCTGCTCTTTGACCACGATTTTACCTGACTGTCTTGGATTTGTTTGCTGGATATCTCTGCTTATTTGGTTTTGACTTCTGCCTGGAATTGTTTTCTGTTTGTGCCTGGTTCACTTTGGATTTGTCTACCTTGATTTTCCAAGTAAAAGAAACTCTTTCTGAAGTTCTCATGCCCCAGTCTCTGCATTTGGGTCTGACACACAGTTTGTGGCACAAGGGTGAGGCTCTGGGTTTCCAAGCTGGAGCCCTGGGTTTGATTCCCAGGTCAGCTGTTGCAATATTTGAAGTTTACAGTTAGAAGACTTTGGATATGGGTATGGGCACTATTTATACTGAAACTGGGCTGAAACTGGATGCCAAACTACAAGAAGCTGAGCAATACAAAAGAAAATGGAACTTGTGTCTACGGCGCTTGCAGTACAAGAAAATGGGGCTCATCATCATCATTTTCTCCCGCTTATCCGGGACCGGGTCGTGGTGGCAGCAGGCTGAGGAGGGTAGCCCAGACATCCCTTTCCCCGGCTACATCCACCAGCTCCTCCTGGGGGATCCCAAGGCGTTCCCAGGCCAGCTGAGATATAAATTTCTCCCAACGTGTCCTGGGTCTTCCCCGGGGTCTCCTCCCAGTTGGTCGCGCCCAGAACACCTCCATGGGGAGGCGCCCAGGAGCCATCCTGACTAGGTGCCCGAACCACCTCAACTGGCTCCTTTCGATGCGGAGGAGCAGCGGCTCTACTCCAAGCTCCTCCCGGGTGTCCGAGCTCCTCACCCTATAGAAAATGGGGCTATCAAACAAAAAGAGGTGGGCATATGCTCTTCCATTCTTCCCAGTGAGATTGCAACCACAGGTTGACATCGTACATTGTCTTGGGAGGAAACTAAAGGAGAACGATAGGGAACGCAGATGTGTTATCGTACCGTTTCACTTTGAAAAGCCATGAAGGGGTGCGCCTATTTGCTGGAACAAAAATGAAGTTTGGTGAGGATTGGACTAGGCACGCAGACAACAGCTTTTGCCAAAGATACACTTCAAAAAGGGGAAAAAGCATACTTTATTGGAGTTTCAGCCATTGATGAAGGAAAGGAAGTCCTAGTGACATGTTAATGAGAGTCAAAAGCAGTAACAATGGGCTGTGTCCACTGTTAGTCTTTAGACCAGTGACCAATAAGTAGGCCTTATTTTGATCTGTCTACTACTGTGCACTGAATGGAAACTTTACGTATAATAAAAAGAACAGGGGAGAGACCCATTTGAGTTTTTGATTTGCTACCAGAATCTGGAGATTGGAAACAAGTTCCATGTTTAAGCAGGTATTTGATGCTCACTACTAAAGATTTTTTAGTTTGACATTTGCAAAGTGTAAGATGCAGAATGACCTGGTAGAGAGCCTACTTTTTTTGTAGAATTACAGGGCGTTTAGAAATTAATTTCTTATCTTTCTTTATGTGTCACACGACTACATCATCAGACACTGTTGATGTTTTCTCTATGTTTCTGTTCTTTAAAAGTCATGGGTTTACATGACTTTCTAAAATGAGCTGTATTTTGTTTTGCAAAAAATCAAGAGTGATTTTGTCTTTATAAGAAACATATGTATTTGTCAGGTTTCAATTTCTGGAAGAATGTATGAGGAGATGATAAAGTATTTGGCAATTTTGGCAAACAATTTCTCTTGCAAAGATATACCCGTGCTCCACAAGGCCTTTGACCTTGTCTGCCATAAATAACAAGCCCCTGAGACTCACCCCCGAGACTGGAGCAAGTGTACTCTGCTTAACCCTCTAGTTTATGTCAATTTGTGTGAGTTACTATTTGGCTCTGTGAATAGGAGGATGTGTAGATGTCTCGATATTCGCATATGGAGATGCGTACGTGTTTGTACATGCATGTAGGTATGTGAACACGTGAATGTGAGGATATGCGTGTCTCTTCTGACCCTAATACCACAGAAAACATTCGTTCACGTTTACCAGTCTGGATTTATGAAAGTTCAGCTTATCTCAAATAATATCAGACTTATGTTGGACTTAAATTGTAATGATTTTGTTGATGATGACAGCTTTAGTATATTTGTTGAGTTTTATAAGGCATTTGACACTGTAAGTCGCAATCTTTTGTTTGAGACCTTGTCATTTCTGTGGCACTATTCAGACCCCATACAATAACTGTAATAGAGCAGTTGAATTACCCAATGAAACAACACCTAGTTTTCTAGTAAGCCGGCATCCAACAAGATCTTCCAGTTTCTCCCCTCCCCTAACTTTGGGTTACTTAGCCACGGCTATTCATTTTGAAAAAGATATACTAAAAGGTGTTAACATTCATGGTAAACAGCTTGAAAGTTGTCAGCTTGCAGATGATACAACAATTTCCTGCCTCCGAGATACAGAAAAGAAGTGCCTAAATGGCGTCTCTAAGGTATCTGGACTGTGTGTAAATATTTAAAAATGTGAATTATTCCCTTTAAAAACATGTAACCTCAATAACATAAGTGGAATGTCTGTTAAAGAGAGAGTAACATATTTGGGAATTACAATTTGTAAAGACCAGGACAGATGTATTGATTTGCACTTCCCCACTTTCATAGAACGGGTCGTTATGTCAAATGCCAGATCAATGTAAGGGATAGTTTGGATTTTTGAGCCCCCTCTCCCCTGGTTTTATGACAAAAGGTCAGTCAGCTATCCTATCCCACAGCTCCGTTGAACACTTAATTCTGAATGGTCAGTGAACACTCATCATTTCTGTATAATGACCAGTAAAAGAATCAGTATTATTCAGTATGTAACAAGTAATGAAGTGCTTCACTTAGAAATGCACAGACTAAATGTAATAGCTACAGGTTTGCAGTGGAACCATATTGTGGAACAGTAACTAGAGATATACAAAATGGATAACTAAAGTAATTTGAAAACGTTGTCTTGATGGATTGTTTTTAGTTAAGTTGCTGTTGCGTGAACAGGAAAAGGTGCTGTAAATGAGTGATAGAAAATGGCCTCATTCTAAGGGCGTTTCAAACATAGACGTGAAAAGACATAATACAAAAGAACTTTATAAGCCTATGTCTGAACACTTTCGACCGATGATTATGTCCATATTGTTGAGAAATGAAACTGGCAAAATTCAGATGAAAATATCTTAAAACTGTATCTATGCTCTTCAGGATTGACTAGTGCATTGGATGTGTCTGTGAGACATCATGTAAATTTGATGGAGCATCATTTTAAACATCAATTATTCCATGCGTTTATCTGATGTATCGTATTAAGACAGATTGCGAAGGATGCAGTGAAAAGTACACATAAATGTTTATGTGTGTCTATATATTTATTTTTCTCAATGACTTTTTTTCATTGTTCCATGTTTTCTGTTGTATTCCATCTTTTGCGGCTGCATCTGAGGGGAAGAGAGAATAAAAAAAAAAAGGTAAATATTTACAGTTTAAAAGTAATAACCACTCCTTAAGACATACTGCATCTAAGAGCCAAAGGATTCATCTGTGATACTGTACTTTCTGACCACTGTTACACTTTGAAGCTTGAAAAATTGCAAGCGCATGATGTGGAAAAGGTTTTTTTTTTTTTTTGACCAACTGATTTAAACATCATTTGAAAGAAAATTTACAAAACAGAGTACATTATATTTAGCTTTTTTTTGCAGTTCTTTTGGAGGGTCTTTTGAAAATCTAAGTATACTGCAACGCTTGTGAATGGAATTTAGGGGCACAGAAATTCTCCTGGCACAGCCAACCGCACACTCTAGGTGTTAATTTATTAAACATCTTTAATATGCTTTCCGGTATGGTGTGAGATTTGTAAAGCAGAACAATCCTAAACACCCTTAAGTAAGCCAAATGTGTCTTACCTTCGGTCATCTGTGACACTATTTCTAGTGCCATTTTTTTAAACGAATTCACCTAAATTTCCTTAAAAATGCATTTCTGCATTAGCTTTGTTATCCAATTTTTTCCTTTTCCTTTGCACTCCTTTTCAGTCGGTCTGTCTTTCAGCATCATCCGTACCAACTTCTCGTCCTTTTTCCGCGTCCTTTGTCGTTCCTTCTCTTCCTTTCTCAACTGTCTCTGTCGTTCCTTCTCTTCCTGTTTCAACTGCTTCTGTCGTTCCTTTTCAGAAGCCTTCTCTGCTTTTTCAATCTTTTTTAGTAGCTCCCTCTCTTGCTTGTTTCGTTCTTTCAACTTCCTCTGTTGTTTTTTCACTTTCTTTTTCATAACCTTCTTTTCCTCCTTCTCCCGTAATTTCAACATCCTCTTTTCCTCCTTCTCCCGCCGTTTAGGCGTCTTCCGTCTTTCCTTCTTTCGCTTTTTAAGGATTTTCCATATTTCCTTCTCCTGTTCAGCTTGCTTTCTCTCTAATTTTGCTTTTTCCCTGTTTCTGCTCCTCATAATCAGCAATGACTCTCTCTCCAACATCACTGTATCCTTTTGTGCCCTCCTCAATTCGTACATTTCTCTCCTGAACTCCTCTAGTAATGCCTTCTTTTCCTCCTTAAGCTTATATTCTTTTGAGTTCTTCTTTTTTTTAAGTTTCTCGAGCTCCTTCTTTTTCCGCAACTGAAATTTCAGGAGCCTTTTCTCTGCCTTTGTTCTTCTATCTCTCTCTTTGCTTTCCCTCTTGGTGTTTCCATTGTTTCTGGCCATATTTTCAAGCTCCAGCCTCCTGAGGATCCCTCGTTTCATCTTGGTCTCTATCCTCTTATACCAAAGCCTTTTTCTGCGAGGTAGGAGCTCGTCCTCTGCATTCTCTGGAGTTATGTCTGTGGGTACCAGTTTCTCACTGTGATGGAGGTTCCCCCGGCTCTCAGTTTCCCCTGGCTCTCCGTCATATCCAAGCCCCCTCTTTTGCTGCAGCAGCTCAGCCATCATGTCTCTCAAATTCTGCCGCCTGCGTGATGCCTCCGCGGCAACTTCCTCCGACAGCTGAACCTCCTCGCTCTCTTGCTCCTCTGAGGCCCAGTAATTTCTCAAAATCTGCTCCTTACATACTTCACGTGGAGCAGCTTCATCCAACAGCTCAGACTCCACCTTACTGTCCTGCCCCTTCACACAACGGTACTGCTCTTGATTCTTGGAGCCCTAATAGCAAAGGTGGACGAAAACAGATTAAATTACATTAGAATGAATGGCTAGGTGAAAAGGAAGACAGACAAATTCCTTTATGACACACTGAGAGAATAAAACACTAGATCATATCCATCAGCCTGACGCTGCATCTTTATGTACACTGTTGTACAAGGTTGCAAACTGTGAGCAGTGACAGCTGTCCTAATGCTCTACTGAGTCAGTTGATAGAAAATGAGTGCCTTCTAAGGGCTTCTTATTTTAACAATGAGCTGATCTCACGTGTAACTGCACACAACTTTGCTGTTAGCATTATATTACATGATACATTTATTATTAAATGAATAATTCACTGAATGTAGATCTAGTCCTGGGTAGCGAATCTGGCAGTAACTTTGAACTAACCCACACATCATGACTATACCCTAGTTAAGCACATTTTAGCCTATTTCAGGTTACAAAGTACATTCACGTAATATTTGGTATACAGATTGCCTCTTTCTCTCTGATACCTTTGATCTGAAAAGACCATTATTGACTTCTGTTTTTCACCCTTCCATGTTCACATTTATGTAGGCTATTCAAGAAGAACACAACAGGAGTTTGTAACTTTGAATGAATAAAGAGACAGCAGCAGTGCTGTGCATTGCATCAGAAACTAAAACAGAGAGTCTGTTTCTTTGTTCTTGACACATACAACAGAACATCTGTGGCTGACAGATAGAGCTAACTAGTTTGGGTGTGGAGTGAGTATAAGAGCATGCAGTGGTCAGCATACCTGACAGTCATTACTCTCTTTGTCTTCTGCCATCTCTTCATCCTCTGGGAGAAGTGACCCCTCTGGGTGAGCACAGTCAGTAAAAGGCTTTGGGAACACATCACGAGAGGTTGGTCCTTGGCCCGCGGTGCTTTCTACGATCAACAGGGGCGTGGATGCAGGGGGGCAGAGCATGTCTGAGAGGGTATCCCGTGAGGAGGTGTCAGGAGGCATCAAATCGACATCAACAGATGAGCATCTGCTGTCACTGACAGAGGAGCGGGATGGTGAGATCCCTGGTACTGCTGGAGACACAGGATGCGCGATGATGCCCGGTGAGCTGTGGCTTTCATCATCTGCAGTAGTTGCCAGTGTCCTGCATTGGATCTGTGAAACACAAAGCATAATGAAAAATGATCATTTTCACGCTGTGCTAATTATGCACTGCATACATGCATATGAACGATTTGAGCTGCACGTTGTTCATTTCCATCTATGCAGCGGACAATCAGTGCACTGAATATTTAAGTAACAATGATTATTATCCACATAATTTAGATCCACTAAGTTATTTAATCAGTTACCAAACAATCCATTGTCATTACTCTCACCTCAAAAGCGTAACAGAGATGAATAAGTTGATTTCTGAATTCAACATAAAAGCTATTCCCTTAATTAATGTTGCAAGGCTAACACACTTTTCACAGAAAACAAGCCAGACATATCTACATGAGAATTATTGGCGCGCGTTCTAGCCGCAAATCCACTGTGTTTTAAGTCGTAAACAACAGATGTAATTCGCTTTGTCGACCATTTCTTGTTAACTCGTTTATTCATACTTTTTTTCTCGCAGCTTATTGTCGGATTGCGGTTTCCTTCGCACAGTCAAGGTTAATAATTGACAGCAAAACACCAGGTGGAGTAGCCTACTTCAGGATTCCCGCGAGTCTTCAAATGAGTTTAAAAGTGATCTAAACTTGCTGAATCCGTAAATGACAAAATGCCTAAGCTCCAAAAACTCCGCTAAAAATTACCCACTTCTATCTCTAAATGTTCTCTTACCTTCTCTGTAAGACTGAACAGGACATAAATCTCGGTTCTGAGGTCCTCTGTTTCCGTCTCGATCTGCGTCTGGGTGTCCTCCAGTACAGCACAGATATCTTTGTCACCGATAGACTCCAACATTAACTCCAGGCCTCGCAGTAAAAGCGTAAATGAGCGTTGTTCTGGAATCTGTTTCATCGTGGCCATCTTCTTTGTATACATCTGCAACGCGGAGAGATATTACTACACATAAAATAAATAAAATACCATATGGTAGAGATAAGAGCAAAAATTGATGACGGAGCTGAAAATTTGCATGAGAGATGTGCAGTAGACACAAAAATCACGTTCTGCATTGTTAACTGTTTAATTCTTACATGTTTTAACTGGCACTTATCTCGCTGTTGTACTAATTTAAATTAAATAAATTGCATCCCGCATATTTACACACACTGAGTCGAAATATGCATGTATCTACGTATATTAGCCAATAAAGCCTCCTCTTAAAAATATAACAGTGAATTCTATCCTGTTTAGGATTACTAATGTACCCCTTAAACGCACGTTGTAATGGATGATTCAGAAGACACAATACAAACTGTAAAGCGCGATTGACTGCTGAAAGTTTTGAGCGATTATGAATGACATTATTTTGAACGATCAGTTTATGTATCCCCGCGTTACCTGTCAATGACGCAATTTCCCTCGGTTGTGACGTCATTCGATGAGTAGATGCGGCGCAGCGGGGAGACCCGAATGAGCGTTCAGTCAACATGACAGAAGACCAATTTATACTTCACACAGAAGTTTTTGGTTTCAGCGATAGATTTCTCAATATTATGAAAATATTGTGTAAAGGCATCAATAGTTCGGTTTCTGTCCCTTGTTGAACCTCTCTGAAATTTGAGATTAATTGTGGAATTTTGTTATTCTAATTGTGGAAATGTTGGCTGTTCTCATCAATCATGATGAAAATGTACAAAAATTGAATGTCTTTGGAAACACTACAGGTATAGATAAATTAGCATATGACACTACGTCGTTTCCCAACATGAGATGCCTCTGCGTATCAGTTTAAATAAATTAATCAAAATATCGTTACTGCTATGCTGAAACTCAAATGGTTATGGTGATTCCTTACACTGTAAAATGTGATCAGACTTTAAGAAAAAAAGTGTGGAAACCCATTGCCTTAGGAAAACTAAGTAAATTTACTTGTTAAGGATCAGTAATGCAAATAAAAAAATATTTGTTGGGAATATCTGATAATGTTGAGTATTTCAAGTTTTCCGTTTATGTAACAATGGAAAATATGTTGTGGTCACTGACCCTTGCCAGTTTAATTAACTTGCACTAACTATCTTGAAATCACAAAAGAAAGAGTACAAGGCCCAAACTCAAAAATCAATTTGTTGTTGCTCTGTCCACTTCACTTCAGTCACGCCAGGAGAGAATACCAGCTATTTAACATCTATCATGAACATCAGCGTAACTAAAATTATGTTGTCAAGCTTTTCCACTTACATGAGATTCTGACTTAAAGGCGTTCAGTCATTATCTCACAGATGGTAACTTCACACCGTTGGCTTGTCAGCCAAGCGCTGCACCAGATGCAAAGTAGTTGTAATGATGACTGCAGTGACCATTCTCTTTTTTGAAAACTCTTTTCAATCACTGTAGAAAGTTTGTTAGGTCGAATGTAAGCATACGTGCCCCATAATGCACTGCAGCGCTGACGTCGGATGGTGGCCCTCCAAAATATTAAGTCATAGTGACTTAAAAATCTGGACTTCATATTACTTACTCCAAAAGTGATTTGAAATTAAACGTTTTTAGTTCACATAACTCAATATTGGATATGTGTTATAACAACTCAAAAAAGTCAGTTGAATTTATAAGGTCATTTTAAGATAAAGTTATTAGAACATTTGGGTTTACAGTGTAATAATAAACAGGGTTTGTGGCAAAAAGTTCCTGCGTCAATAATAGGAGGCATTCATGTCATGCCCTGCTCTGATTTTAAAGTTGCTCAGCTACCCGTGGAACTATCTGCATCTCATCAACAAGTGTTGTTATATTGGAAAATGGGACACAAACATAATTTTACTCCAAACAATACACTGATTTGGAATAACAGATACATTTTACACATTCACCGGTAGTGGATGAAATCCAGTTGCATCCACTCAGTGTTCTAGGGGTTGCACAAGGGAGCTGCCTTGGCCCATTATTATTCTCAGTACACATGCTGCCATTTGGTGACATCATTAGAGAGCACAATGTACGTTTCCATAGTTATGTGGACAACACACAACTGTACATCTCTGCTGAACCTAATGATGCCGCAGCTATAAACTCCATTACTTCCTGTCTTGTGGCAATAAATAAATGTATGAGCAGTAATTTGTTAAAGTCAAATGAGGACAAAACTGAAATCCTACCAGTCGGCCCTAAAACCAAAAGAGAAACGCTGTTTAATAATCTGGGGGATTTAATGTATAGTCCACCGGTCATTATCGAAAAATAAATCCTGATAGGACGAACAGGACCCTGATGCACAGTGGCTGGATGACCGTTCCAGACATACTTCAGGCTGGACAGGGGCCAGAGGTGGGGCTCCGAATTGCAGATTTGTGTTCTTAAGGGTCTTGAAATTTTATTTTGTGTATTCATTGGTCTGGAAATTTATTTCAGTGTTTAATTGCCATTTATTTGTTGGTAATACAGCCTAACGCTGTATTTTTTTGCTCATTCATTTTGCCTAACTAACACACACACACACACACACACATATACATCTATATCTATATCTGTGTGTGTGTGTGTGTGTGTGTGTGTGTGTGTGTATATATATATATGAAGCTGCTGGCCTACAGGTCACCCAAGTGGACAGCAACAACTCCCCACAGGAGGCCATCCATCCATATACACTTGAAAAATTCCATTCATATGATGAAGCAGCATCACAGGCAAGCATAGTTAGCATAGTTAACATAAGACAACGTCATGTTACCGAACATAATTTGAAATGCATACTTGCCCCCAACTGTCCCTAACAAAAGGTGCACAAAGGACATTTAGAAAAACCTAGTTACGTGAACATAAAATCGGTTTTATAATAGGTTTCAATAAAATGTATTTTTCTTTTAAGGTATTTGGCAACAGGTGATTCCTTTCAGTCTATCACCTTCAGGTTCAGGGTTGGTGCCAGCACTGTGGCTGGAATTGTCAGACAGGTGTGAGAAGCAATCTGGGACTATGTCCTACGTGACTGCATGCCTGTGCCTGTGCCTGTGCCCGTGCCCGTGCCCGTGCCCGTGCCTGTGCCCGTGCCTGTGCCCGTGCCTGTGCCTGATACAGCAGAGTGGAGGAAGATTGTATCAGAGTTCCAGTGTCTTTGGGCTTTCCCCAACTGAGCAATGGATGAGAAGCATGTTATCATTGAGGCCCCTCCATCCAGCAGGTCCTTAAGGGGACATTCTCCGTAGTCCTCCTTGCCACTGTAGATGCAAGGTACCGCTTCAGGGTCGTTGATATTGGTGCCTATGGAAGAAACAGTGATGAGGGAACACTGGCTGCCTCAGCCTTTGGATCCGCCCTGCGTCAGTGTGTGTCACACTTTTAATAGACTTTATTTAACACTCTTTAATAGACATTATTTACATCATTTGATACAAAGTTTGTGGTCTTTGCGATGTTGACGGCTGGCATTCCTTCCAGGCTGAACTAAACTTATGCGTTACTAACAATATTGTAGACCTTCATTTACAAAGAGAGCCATTTTAATTCAAAAATAAACTTTTCAGATGGTTTCCCAAATTTGTTGTTGAGTGATGGCACACGATCATCAGTAAGCTTAAAATGCTTCCAAAACAGGGATTTTCTGGATTTTTTTTGTCCAGGTCTGAGAATCATGAACGAATGAAATTCCTAGTTTATGCACAAATTTATGACACCTTGATGGAGAGCAACACGAGGCTTCTGTTACTGAAATTCATAAAGCGCGAATGTCTTTATTCGTGAAATTGTTTATGTTAAATGATAATAAAAAGGCTGTTTTAACATCTAAACAGTAGCAATAACCTTAAAACTGCAACTGAGCACCCATGCTAATAATCAATTGCTTAATTTCACAATTGAATGCCAATTCACTGAATGAAGCTTGGAACTTTTCAGTCCAGCCCATTTGCAGTGGGTAGAGTAGTCTGGGCAGGATGTTCATTTTAAAAAATGCTCCCCAGGATCAGAAAGATTCCAACCAATAATATGCAAGTGTGACAGAATCCCGTGTTACATTTGTGAAGTTGTTTCTGATGTGTACGTCAAAAGAAGACCAAAGGCGTAACAGTCAGCAATCAAAAACAAAATAAGAAATTTAGACACACAATCAACTAGTAGGCTTTGGAAATCAATAACAGAGCTATATTGTCAATGACTTTTAGTGTAAGGAAGACAGAGGGGACATGGAGGCTCCTGGAGCCACAAACAAAACAACAGAGGTTACAGGGAGAGACAGAGGGAGAACAGCAGGGAACGAATGAAGGACAAATACAAGGAGGTGACAAAGAAGAAGAGGGAGGTCAGGAGGGAAATGAAGAAGAAAACAATCAAGGAGGAGATGAGAAATTGAGAGATCAGAGAGAAAACAGTGAAGGAAGTGAAGAAGTAGGAACGAAGGAAACACCAGGACAAGACAGAGGGGAAAAACAGATGGAGAAAGAAAGGAAAACCACAGTTACAACACTGGAGTCTTGGGGGTATGACTGGCTGGGGTTTGAGAAAGATAATGCAGGCTATGTTAAAAAAAAAGGGTTGGTGCTCTGATTGCAGAGACCACCACAAAAGTACATGTCCAAGACACATCATATGCACCGATACTTACATCACAGGCACCACAAATGTAAAGAAAGACATGGCCAAAACACATAGTCTACCAAAAAAATAAAATATAATAAAAATAAAATAAAAAATAAATGAAAATAAATGAGACAAAATAACCAAAATGAATGAGACAAAAATGGTCAAACTATTTGACATTGCATATACCATAGCCTATTCAGAACAGCCCTTCACCATATACAAAACATTGGTCTCCCTGGAACAAAAACAAGGGGTGGAGCTCGGACAGACATACCACAACACAAAGGCCCGTTGCACCTTTATTGAACACATAGCAGGAAGCATGAGTGACAACCTAAAGTCTTCAATTACAAGTCAGCCTTTCTACCGCTCCCTCTTCTTTGACAGCAGTGCTGATAAGGGCACCTCAGAGAAGGAGGTAATAAGCATAAAGCTTATTGAAAATGGCTCCCCCAGGACTCAACTCCTTGGGTAAGATTGTGGAATATATGTCTATTATGTGTGTGTGTGTGTGTGTGTGTGTGTGTGGACATGATAACAGTGAATAGAGTGGCATAAAGTTGGTGAGAAAAGGGATGATGTGTAACCCATTGGAGAAAATGTAACTGAACTTTTAAGTTAATAGAAAAAATTAATCAGTCATTTCTTTATTCAGTATTACGGAACCAAATGCAGAGGGTATATACAAGGCCATCATGGACAAATGCAGAGAGAGCAATGGTCAAACTGTTGACCTCCCTCAGGTTTGTTTTACATCTGGCCCTGTACCAGGATCTGTTAGCGAATTTGGCTGACCTATCTCTTGACTGTCAAAAAGATCAAATGCCCCTGCCTCTGTGAGGGTGAGGGTCATGGCAGCCCAGGCTGTGCTGGAACAACAAAACAAAACAAAAAACCTGGACCTTATCTCCGCCCTCTCCTGACAGCCTTTAACAGCACGTCCTGTTTTCAGTACAAAGGAGTGGAGATAAGAAATTCCAATGTCTTTGCTGAGGCCTTTGAGCGGCAGAAGAGGGACATTGTGGATGCCATCACCACATGTATTGGCCAGAGATTTACCACTTTTTTCGACTGATCCTGTCCTTCTTGCTGCTGAAGTCTTTGATCCAGCAAACTTTCTCAGCAAAGACAACATACAAGGATTTGGTGATGCTGAATTGTATCAGCTCTGTGAGCACCTCAGGCTACTCCTATTACATAATGGGTGCAACAAATGCAAGGGGACTGATTAAGCCTAATGTCAGAAACCCTTGAAGACCTCCTGCTAATACAGTCTCGGGGCTGTGCACCAGCTGACTATGACAATAGACAAGCTGTGGATTATGCAGGGCCACTTTATGTGAAGACTAATGGTGCTCTAGGTAAGGCTCACATTGCACTGTTCAGTTGTGATGTTATAAGAGCCATGCATTTTGGAGTTTGTCTCAAGTCAGTCAACTGAGTTTCCTGTTAGCTCTAAAGAGATTTGTTTCAGGATGAGGACTATGTAAAGTCATCTGTTCAGACAATGCAGAGATATTCAAGTGAGCTGATCAAGGCCTGAGAGAGTTGTGGAAGGCCATCAAAGATCCACAGCTTGCAGAGTGAGCAGAAGGTTGGGGTGATTTCTGGAAAAGATCACTGAAAACCAGACTGAGAAAGGTACTTGGCAGAATCTCCCTCAGCTTTGAAGAGATGTCCACCATTGGCACTGAGGCAGAGGCCATGCTGAATTCTAAACCACTTCTGTCAAGAATGAGATGTCTTGTTGGAAAATGACTTGCCTCTCTCCCACCTAAGCCATTTCAGACCGATAGTGATGCGCAGGTCGACCCATAACCTGCAGGTCGGATGGGTACAATTTGGAACAATTTGTCTGTTTATTTAGTAGCCCAGACCCAAACGCTCTTAGGCTAAGATAAAATAAGCTATGCCTAACAATCAATGTATTATGCTAACAGCCCAAAAATGAAACAATGCAACGCTGCTCACTTTGCTATAGTGGGTCGTTCAAAATCTTGTCGTCTACACAAGTGTCTGTCCTTTTTGAAACCTGCACTAAATAAAAAAAAACGATATCTCTTGCTCTGTGATATGGATGCCATCGCTATACAGGCTAAAGCTGGCTGTTTGCGGGTCGGGTCGTGTTCGGGTGGTTGATTAACGCATATTTTTGTGGGTTGGGTGGTCCGGATTGGCTCTCATTATGGGTCGGCTGGGTGCATGTATTAAAAAGCCCTGACCCACCCATTACTTTGTCGGTTTTGTGAAATGGGGGAGAGATGAACGAGGAGGACGACAAAACAAAATCAGACAAGCCACCAGCAACAAAGAAAAAACGATTTACAAACTCAGACTGGGCGAAAAAGAGAACTTTTCTGAATGGGTTATGGTCTACCCAAGGACACCCATTCTCTGCCAGTTGTGTTTTATGTGGACAAATATAGGTAACTGGGGCAATAGGGAGTCCTACAACTGTTAATACAGTGTTAACAACCAGCTTCTGGAACCGCTGGCGAAAAGACTACTTTCCAGACTTGAAATGCATGAAACTTGATGCATGATGGAAAAATTAGCAGCGGTTGTAACAGAATCTCACTTCATTTTCAGTTCATGTAAACAACATGATAAATAGTTCAACAGACCTCAATAAAAGAGGTCCACTTTCTTAAAAAGAACAATTGTTCATCATTATTACTAACTAGTTAACTTAATGATTAGTTGATACAACACTATGTACCACTACATCCACTGGTAACCTAGTATATGTGATTTGTCCCTTGTGTGTATTCACTGTGGCATATTTTCTTAGTTCCTCATCAAACACTGTTGGTAAGCATGACTCATGTAAATGTAAATCTCTGTGATTGCACATACACACTGTGAACAGTGCATTCAGCATTTAACCCATCCAGCACACTGATAATGAACCTAAGTGCCTTGCCCAAGGGCAGACAGCCGTAGATGTCGGCCCTGGGAATCGAATCGGCAACCCTCCGGTCATCAGCCCGGCTCTCGAACATCTAGACCACGGCTGCCCCGGATGTCTAGTTTACTGTACTTCTCTCCTTCAGCTAAGGATGTGGTAATGTCTTCCATTTTTGGGATGGGATACTGTTCAAGTGGTGACACTTTATTTACTGTCATCTTATAGTCCCCACAAATCCTTCCACTTGAGACAGACTTCAAACCTGCAACAATAGGTGCTGCCCATTCTGAGAGCTTTGTTCTGGGAACAACATTCATTCTTTTCCTGTAGCAGCCTCTCTGTCTCTAGTTCTGCTTTCTTTTTCATTGAAAAAGGTACAGATCTTGGCTTGTAGAAACCTCACTGGATACATGAATTCTAGCTGTGAATCCTTTCAGCATCCCCAGTTCATCCTTAAATACAGTTTCATGTCTTCATGTCAGCATTTTCTGTAGTGTGTCTACTCTGTTATCTCTCTTATGTTCTGGTTGCCAGTCCATGTTAACAGCTTTAATCTATCTGCATTCTATTAAGCTTGGTCATGAAGCTTTGGCTACCACCACTGATAACACCTTTGATGTTTGAAGCACATAGAGCCCCTTCTCTATGCAGAGTTCACACAATGTCCAAAAAATGCTTAGACTAGTTTAATTTAGCTTTTTGAAATTTAAGCACAGGATTGCCTGTAAAATCAGTCTTTTTGTGAAACAGTGTTCAAGAGTACTGAAAATTAACAGTAATTATGTGTACGCTCCGAGCATTCCCAGTGCACAATGTTCAAACTTTCAAGAAATTTTTGGTGACAACTAGATCGTATGTGTGTTGTTTCGAGGACGAGGTATCTCGACGAAGGAAAGTATCGGACTTAGCGCAGGAAACGTGTCTCCTTGCCTTGTGGAGTTCTGCGCCTTCGCCACGCCCACATTCTTTCCCTATCGGTTCACCCTGGAGAGCAATTCACTAACACCAAGATTTAAAAAAAACCGAAGCAGTGCATATATTATGCCCGTTCACAAATTAAAGCATTAATATAACAGCAAACAAACGGTGAGTCGTCATCGATTTTCTAGTTCCCAGCATTGCGCTCTCAGCTCAAACAATGTGTGAATATTGTCCAAGTAAGGTGTTCCACAGTATTTGCAATATTTCTTAAAAGAATCCCGTGCCTCGATACGGGGGGGAAAAGGTAAAATTTCTTGACAGAATTTAAATGGGTCGCACCGCATTCTTTTGATATGAATTTGATAACTGGTCAGCGCGATTATAGGATACCTTCATCGGGTTACTAATAGAATATATATATATATATATATATATATATATATATATATATATATATAACTTATATAATATAACTTTTTTTAAAAGTACCCTTCCACAATCTAACAAAACAAATTTAGGCGCATTTGGACATTGCGCCCATTGACCCGGCTTTCGCAATGTTTGATATGTTCTTGCTCACCAAGCGTTCACTGCGCCCCAAGATGTTTGAGTTGTTGAACGCCTGCCCCATGTCGTTCAGTCTGGATAGCTTTCCTGGTCCTGGTCTCTGATAATATCAAATTTCGCTCCGCTAGGAGGCAGTAAAAACATTTCCTTAAAGCAGTTTGACCAATTTATGGTGCCAGGCGTAGGAGTGCTGCATGAGTTCACCTTCAGATATCGTCCCTGCATAACTTCTATTAAGAATCTCTATCAACATAATGAACGGATCAGTGAACAGTGCGCCCACCATTTTAGACATCAAGCTGAAAAGAGGACCGGCGGGTAAGATTCATAATAAACTTGCTGACATACGCTTAATAGTCACATCGACATTATTGTTTCTGCTGGCCAGTGTAGCAAGTTAGCTGACTAGACGGGTTGATATAGAGGCCTGCTAATTTAGCACTCTGGTGTTTAGCTGGCCAGTTAGTTTGATTCAGTAACTGTGGTTAAGTTTAAATGCAAAACTATCCCGTGTATTTAGACAAATCAGCACAAAGAGCATTTCACATATGGTATAATAGTAACAAGTTTCATTTAGTTTAGATATTTAATTATCCCCGTGTAGCCTCATCACAAGCTAACTAAAGTTAGCAAGGATAACTTTGAATTGCACCATTTGTGCCTTCAGATTTACTTGATTGATTGCTCAGTGTGTTAAAATGATATTGGGAACGAGAATGGCTGTTTGGCACGCTTGTTAGTAGTACTAGTCTCATGTTGCCTAACCACGTCTGGAAATCACGTTGATGTGGCCAACGTTGGTTTTGATCATTTTGCATATAAAACTTGATTGTAACAGGAGGTTAACCATTTTGAAACAGTTTTGTATAACTCTTTAAGGGCTACGATAGCTATACGCACTTCTCTTGTCATTGTGCACGTTTACGAATAATAATAATGATAATAAGTGGCACTTGATTACTTAAATAAACGTCATAGTTTGTGTAGCATATCACCATGACTTTCGAAATCGAAAGTAGTTGAATATATAACAACGTTGTTGGACGTTTCAACTGTTTCAACACCATATCACTTGGATTTATATGGTGTGAGTAATTTATAATTTTATGATTTATAAAGTTGCTTTTAATCGTATAATCCGAGAAGTCTGAATGAGACTTAAAGTCTAAGACATACTGAGATGGAGGTCCACATAGCCAGGGTCATTCCAACGACAGGACAGGCTATTCTGTTGCCCCTTGTTCATGCAGTAACTAATATCTTACATAACATACACATTTATAAAGCATAACTATGTAGTCTATGTACTTCGCTGACCAGGACACTCAGCGGCAGTGTATAACGTTGTGCCCTCGTTTGCCCTTTTTGTACCTTTTAAAAGCAGATAAAAACGACTTTTTAGATCACCACTAAACTTCCATTCTAGGGAAACTTTGAAGTGATCTACATTTGATCTACAAGCTTAATTTCGTACTTATAGCACACTTTTATATGTTCCCTTCGTCTATGTGTCTTGTGATGAGTATATTTAGAACAAATGAACTAGATTTAAAAATAAGACGGTTTACCCTCTGTCTCTCTCTCTCTCTCTCTCTTTCTCTCTCTCATACGCAGGACTTGGTTTTAACATAGTTGGGGGTCTTGATCAGCAGTATGTTATGAATGATAGTGGGATCTATGTAGCCAAAATTAAAGAGAATGGAGCTGCTGCTTTGGATGGAAGACTGCAGGAGGGAGACAAGATAATAGCGGTAAAAACTGTTACTTAACAAAGAATTATAGTAGAGGACGACTTACTTCAGTATTTTTGCAAAACCAAAGGTGTTTGCATTATTTGTCTATTGGTGATGATGGGGACACAGAATAACACTTAGCAGTAAACTCACGTGTTTGCTGTTCGTTCTTTTGAGTAACATCTGTTTCTTTAGTCTTGGAGATTATGTCATATTATTCATTTAAGCCCAGCTTTACCGTCTGAGTTATTCTACTCAAGTCCTCCTTTTGTTATTGTAAAATGTACTATACAATGCAAACGCACACTGAACCAATGATTTGGGTCAATTACTTGACAAACTTGCAGTTGTTCACATCTCATCTCAGCCCTCATTCTGTTTTTGAAAAAGAGGCACAAACAGATTGATATTGTTACTGCCATACCAGGAGTTAATTATAAATGATTATAAAATAGATTTTTTGTTGTTGTGTGGATAACATTATGCTGTTTATTTTGTTTGTTTAGATAAATGGCCATAGACTTGATAGCCTGTCCCACAGTGCAGCTGTAGAACTGTTCCGCACAGCAGGCGAGGATGTGGAGCTGCGTGTACAACAGAGGGTGAGCGCTGAACTAGAGTCTTCTTGTCTAATTACACCCTATCCAGTAAGAGCAGACTACAAAGCACATACTGGTAGCCAGATCTCATTGAATGGGGGACACTTAATTGAAGCTTAATTGATGTACCCTGTCTGAAGTGCTTTGAATATGTAGTTTCTTCCCATCTATACGCTGTTGTTTTTGAAAAGGTGACCAAATGGTTTAGTAGGGAATAATGTCCAGTGGCCAGTATTAATGGGGTCTCCTAACCATCCTCATAGGGGTTATTTTCTAACAGTGATCCACTCTTTGTACATGGCCCTGCTTATCCATGGCTTTTTGCCAGTGAAATATTTTTTTTTTTATGAAACAGTATTTAATTTAAGTTTTTTTATATGTCTTGTTGGCATCACAGAGTACAGTTCTATTTTCAGTAACTTAACCACTAAATTGATTACTTTAACAACCGCCTGTCACCTTTCTGATTACAAAAAGGTGTTTGTCAGATCCCAGCCAGTTTGGTGACTACATTGTGTTTGCAGTAATATGATTAAGTATAAAACAGCAGTCATTACTCAGCAATCATCATGCAAAAATAATGACCACTCTTTTACCAGTCAGAGCTGAGTATTGATATGGAATGACAAAGATCAGGATGCAGATAGCCGTATGCATTTTCTCTAGAGCCTTAGTAAAACATCTGATGAACTGTGCCCCATAAAGCAGGTAACATATGAATAACAGACATGTAAGTAAGGTGTGTGTTGAAGGAGGTTAGAGAGTGATTATAGGTAACTGATAAGTGTGGCAATGCCAGGGGTGGCGCGGATGTGTATGTGCATGGAGAAATGTTTATATATATATAGAGAGAGATTTTTTTTTCTTTTTTTCTCTCTCAACAGCCTCCACACACACTAAACGGTTCGACAAGCTCTCGATCAGACGGAGAATCCTCACTCCTTCCAGTTGCACTGATCGCGATCGCAGTCGGAGCAGTCGCAGTAGCTGCTTTCCTCGCCTATAGACGCCTCCCGCTGAATCCCAGGAAAGCAATTTAACTCTTCGATCCAATTTTATGGACAAAATTTGGATTATGAAAACAGTGACACTCGTGGGGTCCAAAAACATCAGCGCAAGAAAGAAAAAAAAAAAACAACAACCCTAAAACATAAAGTGCTTTGGTGGCATTCCATTCCTAAATTCGATATTGTTCGCATTGTAATTATTATTATTATCATGACAAGATTGAGCTGTTCTTCATTTCAAGATAATCACAGACACTTAGTCGAAATTCTAAGCATCTAAAGCATCATGTTAGCTTGGTCACAGTTATTAGAAAAGGGAGATTAGTGAAGCGAAGATGTGCGTAGCAGGGTGTTCCATGTAACTGAACTGGCCTCGTGGGAAAGGCTCAGACAGGTGGAAGATGGTGGTGGGGACACAGGCAATGAAAAGACGCAGACCCTCAACCCCCCCCTGGCCCCTCAGCGTTCTCTCAGAGCAGAGCAGAGCTGAGCTGGACCAGAATACGTAGGCCGTGTGGTTCTTGGATGATTCAACGGAGCCCTGAAGCTCTCCCTCTGAGCTAGTTTGTCTCTCCAGGTTACTCAGGGCTCTTAGTGTATTTTGCTTTTGCTCTGAATTGATGCAGATTTTTTTTTTTTTTTTTGCTATGTTTGTGTATTTGTTTTCTTTGTTTGTCTTGCCCATCCCATTGCTCATTCATTTCATATAACCTTGCTTTAAAAGAAAAAAATAAAAAAGTCAGTTAAGATTAAACAGGTCTGGTGAGAGAGCACTTTGCGTTCTTTAGGAGGGTTAGGGCAGATATAACAAAATCTGTCGTGGGGCTT
This sequence comes from Chanos chanos, assembly GCF_902362185.1. NCBI lineage: Eukaryota > Metazoa > Chordata > Actinopteri > Gonorynchiformes > Chanidae > Chanos > Chanos chanos. The sequence continues at coordinate 44,128,086 of NC_044498.1, read as the reverse complement.
CAGCAATAACAGTTTTGCTAATCTGCTAAAATCAGTCATGTAATCTCATCCAAACACATGGACAGATAAACAACAGGCTCCGTTGCAGCACTTTGGTTTGTTTTCATGTTGTTCAGCATAAGGTTTTACCAAATCGTTTTCAGAAATGAGTAACTATATATGTATGTATGTATACCTGTACTTTTCTCTTCTGTCACATGAAATGCTTTTTTAAATGACTTTGTTCGTTTGTTTTTCTTTCTTTTTTTGATTTTTTTGTTGAGAATTTGTAGCATGTGTTTATGGAAAGGGAAATGTGGAAACTGAGCCTATACAAGAAATGGTTTCACAAGATTTTGTTTTTTTTTTTTCCAAAAGAAAGAAAAATACATCGCAAAGGTCCCAGCATCATGACACTCTGTGGTGCCTCCTGTCCACTGGAAATCTGACACGGCTCAGGAAATGATAGTAGAACTTTCCGCAGTTCACCTACAAATTCAATGGTTTTTTGTTGTCACGCTAATCTCAGCCGTATGTCTCTCTTTCTGTCATGGTATGGGGGATCCTTGGCAAATGCTTTAAATAAGTGCCATTCTGTGTGTCTCACATGCAGTTGCGGAAGTTTTACTATCTGGCCAAACCAAATGGAAAGATCAGTAGAACCTCTTTTATAATTATGTAGTCTGTTGCAAGCATAACTTTACAAAATAAAAAGGTGCAGAATTCACAAGCAATGCTCATTAAATGATCTGGTTGTGAACTTTGTGCACGTAAACAACAATCAAGAGATATTTAAGTTATATTCTCCTCAGTGATGTCTGGCTGCACAGAGTTGTTTTTAATTCATTCGGGCCTGATATGCAAACACGCCTTTGACTTTGACAAAAAGAAGGAGAGAGATCGGGAGAGAGAAACGAAAACGAATACAGACGGTCAATACTTGCTCTCAACCTCCTACGCAAAATCAAACTTGATCCCCCACACAGCTGTGGGCACAGTGCCACTCATCTAGACATGATCTTTGGAAGACTGAAAAACAACAACAGGGCTTTTTCTGTTTGTCAGATTTGGAATAACGGCATCATAATCGTTTTATGTGTGTGATCAGTGAATTGTTCTGTGATCAGTCAAGATGTGTGATTGGAATATAAGGTGTCTGTCTGGTGTCTTTGGTTCACGCCGTGAAAATGGAATGGGATGATATGTTCAAGTGCACTATGATTTCAGGTGTTAACGTAAATTATTGGTGAGGCCTTATGGTTAAATTGTACATCACTGGGTAATGACTCAGCAGCAGTGTGAATGTGTTAGCATGCCTGGGAAGGAGTCCCTAATAAAGCTTGAACCGATTTCTTAAGGCTATGTACACTTGGCACGGGAAAAACGGATGCTTACAGAGGAGTGTAAAGGGAATAGAACGTAGGGACATGACTGGTATATTGTCAAAGTTAGCAAAACTGCTGGCGTGTTTCAGTACTGAGCTAATGCAGAAGCAGGCTGGCTTGTGGGATATACAGAAATGTGCTTAGTTAACAGTCAGGAAAATGGGTTTTGATTTTTTTTTTTTTTTTTAACAGGAGGCCAAGAAGTTTGTAAAGTTCATCACATTGTTGTTCACTATTTTTGACTTGCTTAACATATGCGTCTATCTACAGTTGTCATCCGTCAGCTAAGCCTGTTCTGTTTTACATGACTCCTCAATAGGTACACTGACATGTATGCAAATTTGTGCCTTAAACTAGAGCTGGTAATACTGTAATGCTTTTGAGTAAAACAATCACAAATAAAGCTGTCTATGTTGAAATCAGAAAGTAGTGCTTGGTTTAATGTTGAGAAGTTCTGTTCATAGACATTTAGCCACTGCAAGCAGAAATGACTGTCTATCCCACTTTTTACATTGTCGCAGTAGTGAAGACAAATAGGAGAGGAAGAGGAGATATGGGAACAGGACAAACAGTGCCCTCTTCTGGTGTGGAAAAACTGTCGCAGTTCTCTCTCTCTTTTTTTTCTTTCTTTTTTTTCCCCTTTCCACTGATGTTGTTCCATATCAAATTCTTACTAAGGAGTTTACCATTAGTGAAATATATTAAGTTGTTTTTTTCCCAGCAGAATACAATAGCCTTGTTCATCGTTTTGAACATTAATTCATTTTAAGGTTATTTGACACAAGAAAAAACATACAGGTGGATTGCAAACCTCAAAATGCACTCAGAACAGACTTATAAAATCTGAAGAGAAGGCACAGGTGTTCAGAAATGTTTCTCTGTAGTGGAATCCTTCCTTAGTTGCCATGGAAACCACCAAGACTCCTTCTGCTCATGCTCAGTGACACCGAAACCTTTGCTCTGTGGGCTTGTCCATCAGTGAACTCAGCTTACTGAGAATTGTATGACAGAATATGAATGAGCTCTCTCTGGCCTGCAGTCAGTCAAATGTCAAACAGCTCATTTATACGTATAAATCACGTGTAGGTCATTCTTTTAAAATCCTGTAATGAAACCTTGAATAAAAGTGAAGTGTTAGCAGAAGCCATCTTAAACATCTGTTATTACTCTATCCTACCTGACACATGTGAGACAAAAACATTTTTTCACAGCGTAATGTACTGAAACCACAGTGCTCTTGACTCTCTGCACAGCTGTGTGTCACTTATATCTTGTAACGACACCACCAGCAAACAGGATACATGAATTTATCTGTGGTTTCTACCCTGGGGTTTAATATGTTGTTCCTTTGTAACGGCTCAGGCGGTGCCTTTCTGTTTGTGATGGAGTGCATTTGTTCCGCTGTCTGGATGGGTGTATGTGCATGTTTCCTGTCAGTGACCTGGTGGAATAAAAATCAATACCCCCAGTCAATGATGCAGTCATTCTGTATGGTAAGATGCACTCTAACATTTCAAGGAGGAAATGAAAGAGGAGAGCTATTGGCTCACTGTGCATTCATTGAACGCTCTTAGAACTACTTACCAGTTCCATAGGATCTCTTTGATTCCATACTGTTGTCTGCATATTTTCCTATGGATAATAAGCAACCTGGTGAGAAAGGCTGATGCTAGACAAAAGGTTTGAAATGGTGTCTATCATTCTTATTGTCAAATGCAGCTGAGCCATTCTAAAAGTCTGTCAGATGAGAGATTTATCTGCAGACCTGAAAAGTACAATTTTAAGAACCAAACTAAGTGTAATCTAATAGTGATTTTTGAATGCCTTTTCCAAACGCAAATGTCTGAAAAATCCAGGGACATTGTGTATATCCAAAACACTGCCTGCTACTAGTTCAGATGTGTTTCACTCATAACATACTGGTACACAGACAAAGCTAAAATATGGTATAGCTGAGAGAGAGAGGTTTAGTGAGGAAAGCTCGAATGACGAGAGTAATGCTGGAACAACTGAGACAGAGACTTGCAAAGGACCACAGAGAAAATCAGTCCAGCATTGATCAAAAACACCTGATTACTTGCAACCACGGCAGAAGAGCAGAGGCTTCACGCCTGGGTGTGTCATCAATCTCTATGAGATACAATGCAATGGGCACTACAAGGACCCCCTCATTTCTGAGGAGACAGTTTTGAAGGACTGTGTGAGGTTTAAGGGCAGTACACTGGAAACATTGCACATCTACATTTTTTTCCCCCCATCAAAAACAAGGGTCGATGTTCTTTCTCACTCTCCCCACGCCCCTTCATGTAATTCCCTTCTGGAGGCTAACATACATGCCCTGGTACTCTGCTCCAATTAGAATGTACCAGAATGTATGTGGGTGATACACATCAGTCAAACTGAAGTTTTCACATTTCATAAATACAGGCTGTTGTTTGTTGGAGTTAAATGCTGTTATTTGTGTGGAGCTGTGAAAGGGTTTGTACCATTGTTCTCATAACTAAATGTTAGTCTTGCTCCACAGTCTGAGGTGCATAGACCTGTCAGTGAGGTAAAATATTACAAGCTTAAACCACAACAAAATTAAAGGTCATCGCATCAACGGCTTAATAGAAATAACGATCCTCGTGTGTTTATTAACCTATGTATATTCAGCTACGTAAAAACAAACAAACAAATAAAAACAAAGCAAAACAAAACAAAACACTAAACTGGCATACTGTTAAGGTCTGCATATCAATATCAGTTTGGTAGTTATTTTGAAATGTAAATATTCAAACGCTTCACTCCAGCCCACGCGTTTCCCTCTGATGATCATAAGTTACGCGTTACGCATCGCTCCACCCCCCAGTCGATCCATTGCATTACGAGATGCTGTCAGTGGATGGTGGAGGGTGATAGCGCGCTGCTGCGTTTATGGTGATGATGATGTAATCGGCGCTGTCTCTTTCTCTCCCTACTCATTCGAGTGCAGAGTACATGAACGGACGTTCCGTGAGCCGAATCACGCTCGTAACTGGGCTCGGATGATGTCATCTGCTTTTCTCTAAGCTGTGTTTGAAATTCTTCGGGCCCTATGCGTGGTCGCACGGAACTATAGCGGAACGGAGGCGAGGCGTTCTGGACATCATAAGCGAAAGGACTATTTGAACCGACCCCAGCCGCCCCTGCTGTCTTCTCCATGAGGATAAAACCCGCCGCTAATGGCAGCTGCAATTTTGATTACACCAGGTCAAATCCGCGGCTCAGGCTTCCCTCTCATCTGCGTCGCCTGTATTCAGCCAAGCGGAAGAACCTTTCCTCTGAGCCATAGCAACAGGGGATGGTAACATTCTGGATACTATCTTTCTGTACTTAATGTGGTTGCCCAGTCGAAGTACATTTGTTTACTAAACCAATCGAAGGGCGACTTGTAATTCAAGGGATTTGGCTAGTCACATCTTTCAGAGCTCGAGGTCTGCGTCAGCGTTCCAGCTGTGCCTCAAGGACCTTCGTCTTGACTCTTGATAGCAATTTGTTAAAGAGAAACTGACTGGAGGGACTCCTCTGGCCTCCAGCAGGTGTATTTGATAATACTGAAGGTTGTAACAGCGCAAAGCAACCGTGGCGACTTGCAGAATACAGTGAGGGGAGGCGAAACAATCCGAAACACAATTCTGTCACCCTAGTGCCTATATTTTTACTGCAGCATCTTTGATGGTTGGCTGTTTTAAACTCTTGCTCTCTACCTTTAACCTTATTTTTTGTTTTATTCTCATCCAGTGTGTCGCTTACCGAAGGCCACAAGTGCCTGTTGTTTCGCCCTAAAACCAATGAACAAGGCTGTCAATTTGGACAGCTGTTTTATGACCCTCTGCCTTTCCTGACTAAACAGTCCTATAGCTAGCTACCTCTAGAAATTAGACGTGTATTCTCCCTTTAACATTGGACTTTCGTTGGAGGCCAAAAGAACCAGGACACTGGATATAATGATGCAAAGCTGACCACTTGATCAAGGGAATGACGGAGAGTGACATTGTTGCATACTGTCGTGGATGCGAGCCCATTGGAAAGACGCTCTAAAGGTCGAGTGTACCGTATTCCTTCATTGCCTTTTAGGATCACAAGCCCCTGTTGTGTGCGCTGCTGGTGCCCCTGGCGCAAGGTGCTGCTATCTTGAGAGCAATAACGCCGTTTGAATAGACTTGTCGCGCGCATCTCCGTCTCAGGGCTAAAGAATGGCCAATGAACCCGTCATCCTTAACGTGTATGATATGGTAAGAGGCAACTTCAGATATTGTCATCCGCTGAGTATAAAACCTTGATTAGCATTTATTTCTCTGTTTGTGTTGAAGGAGTCTATGTGTGTTGGTGGACTTTTGTGCAGGAATTTTAGGATCTTGGAAGAGTTCATCATTTACCAAAATCCTGAACGGTAGTAATCATCCTTGCTTTCATTCACGAGTCAGTTGATGTAAGAGAAGGGTAATTTTAAGATCACCTGTTCTCCAGTACAAAAGGAGACACTGTGATGCCTGACATTAGTACACCAACATCCCAGGGTGCTTTGTGTGCAATACTTTTCCTCCTTAACAATGCCAGTGGTGATTACAGAGTAGACTAGATCAAAAGTAATAAGATGGCTGCAGGGGGATGAGAATTTCATATTCATTTCCTATTATTCACTATGTACACATTAGAGATCTGAATTGTGGGAAGTAAAAACAGCCTAATGGGTCAATGACAGCTGTTCCTTTGTTGTATGTCCACGAGCAATATGATACAGCCATTTCACTGATGCTGTTTTCTAATCACCTGATCTTTGTGATCTGGTTTCTTGTGTGAACTAATAATAATGCAAAATGTTTAGATTTCTTTGGCATACTGGTGTACCGGTATGTATCGTAATTTGCAAAAACATGAAAAAAATGGAAGATGCATTGAAAAGTCTTTAATTTCTACAGTAGTACAAAAGTTACAAAAAAAAGTACAAAAGCATACATTCAGTCATGAAGTTGTGTCAAGTGAACATGTGCTGAACATCAGAAAAACAGTTAACAAAAGTACAATAATGAATTAAAAATAAACTTATACACGTACAGTATACCTTCTTCATCCCATAAAATAAATGTTAACCATACAGAATCAATGTACTTTCAGTGAACAAAGATTCTCTCTTTCAGTATCTTTCAAAGGGCACAATCAAGCGTAAATAGAAAAACAAATTAGCATTTTTCTACTCTAACACTGCGGTAACTTTAGAGCTCCAAGCAAATGAAGCTTCTTCTCTTCGGGAATTAATTCCCCTGAACCATCATATCTATTAACATGTGTTTGCTTAGCTATGTCTCTTCCCTCTGATGGAGGCCACAAAAAAAAAAAACCCCAGTGATTCTGTACCCTTTCCTTGGGTTCTGTTTATGTCAGAAAACTAATAGTTGTTTGAAATGCTCATTTGGACAGAGCTGTTGCTCAGGCTTGTGCCAAGATATAAGAATGTTTTTCCAAACAAAACTGCTACAGAAGCAGGTTTATCCTAAGCAGTGTCAAATGGTTTAGCCTGACTGTGAAACTAGGTCCCTCACGTATTTGATATTCAAATTTGAGAACTTGATAAAACATTGACTCCATTAGATAGGGGCCACATACTTTATAATCAGGGATGTCAGAACCTCTCTAGTCTGTGAATACACCAACCATCCACAATAGCTTGGCCATGACTCAGCTCTGTGTGCTGTGGTGCTTACTGATAAAGCAGCATTATGGTGATAAATGTTGTGAAAAATACAATCTGTCAGTTTTTTACCCATCATAATACCTTGCTTGGCTGTGAACAGGAGACTATATTAGTTAGTACCTGAGACAAGTTCACTTCAGATATCTTGATTATTTCGGAACATTAGTGTAACAACATATTAAGTTAGTTACAAACTGGTGCTCAATTTCAGAGTCACGGGTTAATGCGTCGCTAATGCCTTGATCTTGTTTCTTAATAATGTAACTACATTAACCATCTGTTAAAACACATTATTTTGAAATATGGACAGTTACGTGAAGATTGTACAATATGGCACAATATTAAAATGTACCAGTTATTTTTTATGGGTAATATTCTGGAGCTCTCGTAGTGTTGCTTGCGTTTGAATGGGGAACCTTGAAACATCTCAATCTGGCAGCTGTTTCTTAAACTCAAAAATGATAAGTGACACAAATACACAAAACCCATCTCAGCTGAGCAGTAAGTTCTGTTAACCGTATTAATGCATTTTTGAAATGATTCATTGATGCTAGAACAAACCATGAAAATGTAGAATTGTTTGGAATAGCTTTCAGAGGAGAGAGACGTCCTTGCCCTCACTTGCAGGCACACAGAAGGGGAATCACCATCATAAATTCTTTATTGAAGTCTCCTTGTGACCAAAAGGGACTTTAAACTTTATGTGCCCTTTGGGTTTAATGAGTACCAACATGTGCAGCAGCAGACAACCTCAGCCGGTGCTATGTTTTCAGTAGGAACAGTTTCAGTGTGTATGTTGATGGTTAAGGTTACAGACAGTCTGGTTGAAAAGTATTGGATCTGCAGTGTACCACTTCTTTCCTGTTCAGTTGTTTCCTTTAAACTGTATGTTTTGATGAGGTAGTCTGCATTTTTTTTGGTGAAATAAGGTAAATAATAGCTAAAGCAAGATTCTGCACTTTAGAGATTTGAAGGACTCGCCACTTGAGCGTCAGTATGGTCTTCTTTATCGGTTTGAAAAAACTGCACACGCTCATTCATAGATGTGCACACAAATATGCATGCTTTAGATGTTTCCCTCAAGTTCCATGGACTTTTTGCGTCTGTTCTGAACAGGGAAAAAGAGCATATGATTTGTCTTTGTAATGCTTGGCTGACCCAACTGGTCACAGTTCAGTGCGTGCACAGTTCAGCTGGACCAAATCCAACTTTCAAAAGCCATCAGGACATATGTGTGTTGAATGGGGTATTTGAAACCAAACCACATTTGTGGTGAACTTTTCATGCCAATGTTTTATTGAAATATGAAATTTTAAAAAACCTGTGTATTTACAGACTGTGTATTTATATTTACAAAGCTGAGTTAATATGCACACACTCACAACCTTGTACACAAACATAATACCATGCATACATGCCACAGAGACTGTACACGTGCACACACAAGCACACACACATGCACATATATACGCATACAAGCAGGCATGCAAGTTAAGTCTCCTCCTATCTGAGAAGGGCCACTTCAGGCACAGAGTGGCTCAGGATGGCAGCTGTTCCCTCAACTGATAAATTTCCCATGGCACATTGCTGTCCAGGAGGGACCTTCAGGTCAAACAAGGTCATCGGGGAAGGGGTGGGATCATCAAAAATACTCACAGATGCATAGGTTCTAGTCCAGAAAAGGGCAGCTGAAGTAGTTAGCAGAGCCTGCATTACACTATGGTTGTAACACACATAAACAGATAAATAAGGCATGTTATTCAAGGAACGGTTCACAAAAGTTCTCTGAGTCTATTAGAGATAAGAGACTCAGAAGCCTCTTTGAAGTGATAGAAACATTAGTAACACAATCAGTGGTAAAATCTTAATGTGTTGTAGATTGTTAAGTCTTTATTGTCCTAGAGGCAGTCATGATGTCCCCTTATGGCATGCGGTTTCCCCATTCACTTTGACTAAAAATGGAGCCAAACACTTAGAGTGGCAATATCTAGGCTGTGCATGCGTCACACAGACAGAGTAGGGATGATGAGGAGCTTTCAGGGAAAGAGCAAGTGACGCAGTGTCTTTGGGAGACGCAGTGAAGTGCGTAATCTCTGCATAGACACTGGTGTACGTGTGTATGCGTGTGTGTGTGTGTGTGTGTGTGTGTGTGTGAGTGTGAGAGAGAGGGAGAGTGGGAGTTGACTGAGAATACATACACGTCACTGCAGCTAAATTGAGATGGTAGACATGGCTACAGCAATGTAGGTTCAGTGGGAGGCGTTTCATGACATTGCTCTGAATTCAAAATCAATAAAATCATTAAAAATCAAATCGAACAAAAATGTCTCATCAAATTTACAAGTCTCTTTTTCACCTAATTCCTCAGTGTCTGGAAAGTCATGTGAGTTACATGATAACGATACAAAATACATAACATTAAAACACATAGTTACCACATACTGGTTAGACATGAAAAAAAAAAAAAGAATATTCAGAGATAATTCACTATGAACATTATGCTGTTGTGTATTGTGCCACTGTAAAGATGCGACATGTATTATATCTCTGTGGCTCATTGCTATCAGATGAAGTGAAGGCACACCAGTTACACCAGCAATGTAAGTGTAACTAACACATATCCAATTATCCCTAACATTTCTCCTGTAATACATAGGACAATTTATTTATTTATTTATTTATTGCAAATGATTACAAATTAATTTGTTACGAATTATTATCTGTTCAATATGGACTGTAATCCCAAGTGACTTTCCCACTCTCGTACAGTATACCTTTTCAGAAATACTCTGATGTCAGTTGAGATTGACTGATGTGGTGTTAGTCTATGTTTATTTAAAGCTGGGTTGCCATGTTTGGAAATCTAAGTCTACATCTTGTGTTGGCGTAGAGCTGAAGCATCTAGTGTTGTTGTTGCACCAGGTTAATTAGGTTCTCACATGTATGCATATTAAATCCCAGTCTACTCAATTATTCATACAGGGGCAGCTGCTGCCAGAGCTCTTAACCCCTCCAGCACCACTTATCCACCCCCAACTTTGATTTAGGGTGGCTGAAGATTATTGGATAGAAAGGGTGTGTGTGTGTGTGTGTGTATCTGATATCATCTGGACAATTTGCATGAAGACAATTGATGAGAAATGCGGAGAGGCACACGTATGATGAAACACTTTGTAGAGGAGAGGGGGGGGGGTTAGAGTTTGGGTGGGGAGAGTGAGGGGAACAGCTTCAGGATTGATTGTGGATATGTATGAGTTGCGGTTAGGTGGTGTTGGGTTGCAGAGGGAGAGTGTAACAAAAAGCGGCACGGAACCACAGTTTTTTTTTTTTTTCTTCATTTCCCGAGCCGAGGTTAGATGAGAGAATGAATGGGTGCCGTTGTCTGATGGGAAAATTGACTTAGTGTTGCTTGTTCTCTCCATTTTTACTGCAAAAGAAATAGCTATTGTAGTATGTGTCTTTAGCATATTATTTGTGCGTATGGCTTACGCTGGTAATGCTGGTGGAATTGCTCTGCATGCCGCTGAAAAAATATGTAAAATAACTGAAGGTATTTGATTTGCAGCTGATCAGTGGCCTAAACCTGTTTCTGTTGTTAGCCAACATTCCAATTCGAGTGATGAAAAAATAACAGTTGACAGACATCGTCACTGGCAGTTTCCATGGCAACCGGCCAATCTCAGCCCTGCGCCATGACATTAAATGGCAGTGCTATGTGACTGATTCTGAGTCTATTGGTATGGGAACTGTCTGTGTGTATTATAGGTTGCTGTTTCTGTGCTGTTACTACCTTTTGTTCACTGAGCATAGAAACCTGGACAAGCTGGGTTTTTCACCACTATCCATAACTCAGTCCTGTGATAGAAATAGAAAGAAAAAATGTTTAGAGAACTACCTCACCTGATGCTGACATTGCTGTAGTGTGGTGTTTAATACTGTGTGATCACATACTGTGGTGTTCAAATGAAATAAATATGGCTTATGTTGCTAAAATATCAATGAATTCTCTTAAAGACAGATCAAACTAATGGTAATTCCTTTGATGATTCCAAGTAATGTCATTAGTTTACAGAAAGACATTCTGTTTGTGATCACAGGGCCGAATGATCAGAGTGTGTGAATGTGTGTGTGAGTGTGAGGCTTTATGTCTCACTAATGGCTGGATCTGAGGGGACTGATTTAATCAGTGGAATTGACTGTGCTCTGGAGTGGAATAGGGTCAAACACACACTCTCTGACACACACACACACACACACACACATTGAAACAGCACACACAGTGTGTCTCAAACATCAGACAGTCACACTAAATCAATCACAGGACAACTGTCCATCCCTTTCTCATAAATTTGTCTGGAGATGAACACATGCTAAATTTAAAAAAAAGAGAATATATATATATATATGGAAATGCTTTCGAATGCCTTCATAATCCAGGGGAAGTCGAGCGAGTGGAAAGGTGGTATAAAGGTTGTCATACTTAACAACAATGTACAACACACGTATTACCTTTTGAGTTGTAACTGCATTTTACAATGTTTGCAACCAGAGAACCAAAGACTACTGTACTTATTAAAGAAGAACTTAAGGTACTCTTTTTTGCATGGTACATATCACAGTGGAGCTGTACTTCAGTTTGTCAGATGGAATCAACACCACCTTCACAAACTTCATCTACATTTTATTTATAAAAATCCTTATAAATAGGGTCTGCATACTCTCTTGCCCACGCATGTGAAACTCACACACCCTCACACACATACACACACGCACACACAAAGTCTGGCATACAGTCATACACTGCATTATATCAGGCTGTTTTCTCTGGCACCAGTGGATCATGCTTAATGCTTCTCCCCAGACATAGGGAGAGATTGGTGGCCATGCCCCCATTAAGATCTAGAGCCCTGTCCTAACTACATCGATATCCTGTCTGTTGGAATAAAGCTGTCTCTATTTGTCAGAAAACCCAACAGAGATGCTGACTAGCCCAACTGTTATTGCATTAGCCTTGCAAGACCCAGCAGTACAACCTAACCAAGACAATTACACAGATTTATGGGGGGAAATGTTTGTATCCTAATGGTAATTCCTGAAATGTGTGTGTGTGTGTGTGTGTGTGTGTGTGTGTGTGTGTGTGCGCGCAAATGATTTTTGACATCAGTTCAGAAACACAGAACCCCTCTTTAAGTCTTTTTTGAGTCTATTTTAATGTTTTAACGTTTTTTTTTAAGCTATGCCAGTTTAACACAAGAATTCTTCAAGTCTATTTGTAGTGTTTTCGATTTCTAAATATGACTGTTAGATGTTTCCTTATCACAATTAAAATTACCATTAAAAGGCTCTAATATACTACCTGCTTTTTTTCTTACAGTAGTAGTAGTCTATGAGAGTAATGGGAGCCCCTGTCTGTGGTAACAATAAAAATTGATCTATGATGGTCAGCTGTTTAGTGAAAGTCCTTTGCTGATGAAATCTCTGACCTGGATTGATCTCCCAAACTCTCTCCCCTGCCTCTCTAACTTGCGTGCATGTACAGTACATTATTAATGTAATATTGTAATTTTCACATATAATACTGCAACTGCATATAATAAACACTATAACTCTGTTTCATATTTGCAGCGTTGGCAATGATATTAGCCCTCACATAATCTCCCTTTCTCTCCTTCTGTCTCTCAGTACTGGATCAATGAGTACACCTCCACACTGGGTATTGGAGTCTTCCACTCAGGCATTGAAATTTATGGCAGAGGTACAGTAGAAGCTATGACATGAACTGTATCTTTTAGCATATCTCTGTTTCTTTCTCCGAAATAAACCCACACTCAAGTGTCAACATCAAAAAAAGATCACTTATTGTGTTTATTCTTAACATTGCCCCCTTGTAGATAGTTAACCAGGGAAATTAAAGTCAAATTGAACATTAGAACCAAATTGATGAATATAATGTAATATATAATGTTTTGTGCCTTGCTAACCTACAGCCAAAGAGCATTCTGCCCCACATTGTTCTATGGAACTGAGATACTGTAGGAATGCAGCAGCAGTCATTTTATGGCCATGCATCATCTTATCCTGAGCTCATAGGCAAAATTTCCCTCCTCCCATGGCTCTGAGTCATATCTGACTCACAAAGCAAGGTGAGAGAGAGGGGGGGGGGGTGAAAGAGAGAGAGAGAGAGAGAGAGGGTGAAAGAGAGAGAGAGAGTCTGTTGCACCACTATGCTCTATGTATCTCTCTCTCTCTTTCTCTCTCCCCCTTTCTCTCTCTCTCTCTCTCTTTCTCGCTCCGAGTGACATAGATCTTATTCTAACAGAAGGAGAGCCACTAGTTCTGTGTGTCAGGCCGTCTGGCCAACAGTACAGTGAACTCAGAATGCAGTATATGTCAGTGGCATTGATGCAGGATAGATGACTGATGCTCTCAGAGAGATGATATCACCGCTAAGTTAAATTATCAGCAGAGCTGATGACATTATGTTCAGTGAGCCAAAGACATCACCAGACTAATCAGTATAAAATATCCCCTGTCATGGTGTTGAACACAGATGCAATATTTAAAAGAGGAAGGACACAACGGAAAATATGAATGTTTTTTTTTGTTTGAGGTTGTACATTACGCCACACAGACATGTGGTAAGTAAGTATGACAGTATTGTGTTACTGTAATATATTATTGCCCTCCCGTACTTTACAGAATTTGCATATGGCGGTCACCCATACCCTTTCAGTGGCATCTTTGAGATCAACCCTGGAAATGCTGCAGAACTGGGAGAGACCTTTAAATTCAAGTCAGTGTGTCAAATAGATATACACACACGCACACACACACACACTTATTTTGATAGCATGGGAAGGGTCTGGTCAAAGTATGTTTTATCCACCGGTCACTTGTCATGTTACTGACACAAATGCTAGTATTTTTAGCTTATTGCCTCAAGGCTTAAGTAAATATCTCTTTACTGTCTCTAGCAGTGATGAAAAATGTTTCTTTTTTCCCCATACAGGGAGGCAATTGCTCTGGGCACCACAGACTTCACTGAGGAAGACATTGATAAGATCATGGAGGAGTTGGGTAAAGAGTTCAAAGGAAACGCATACCATCTGATGCACAAAAACTGCAACCACTTCTCCTCTTCTCTCTCAGAGGTCAGTAGCTATCTGCTGCCAAACGCAATAAGTAATCCTCAGTGATGACAGAAATCATTGGTATTTAGTAATCATGGTCGGCCAACCCTCTACCTTCCCCTTTTGGATTGTGTGACAGTGTTAAACTAAGAGATAAGAGATTTCAAGCAAAGACTTATTCTCTCTCTCTCTCCCTCTCTCTCTCGCCCTCCCTCTTTCTTTCTCTTAGCTATTGTGTGGACGTGAGATCCCACGCTGGGTGAACAGACTGGCCTACTTCAGCTCCTGTATCCCATTTCTACAGAGCTGCCTGCCTAAGGAGTGGTTGACCCCAGCTGCCCTGCAGAGTCACATCAGCCTTGGCCTGCACAAAGAGGAGCAGGGTGAGTCCAGTGACGAAGAGCCCTCTTCAGCCTCAGGAGCCACTGCTGCCCCCTCAGGCTCCTCACACAGCTGCCGGCACACCCGCGTCTGACATACTGGATACTCGAAATTTTGAAAACTTGCTGCTGCTGCTCTGTGCAGCTGCTGCTATACAGTGCCCTCTACTGGCTTGGATGACCATCTGACCTCAAACTCTGCCTGTCCAGACGTAGGAGAGGAATAGAGAAGGTCCTGTTAATTCAGTGGAGCTAACAGGGATTTTACAAAAACCTCATAACCAATATCAAAGTCCATCTGAGTCTTAGGATTTTTTTGTTCTCTCCCTTTGAGAAGACATAGTATTTTCCAAGGTGATCTTTTCTGTCCTTTTTAAAAGCATACCTTTCCACTCAAAGGAGTTGGAAGGCGATGGACAGATCAGACTGACCACTGTTAGGTCCCAGTTTCTAGTATTTTCCTCTCCCTTTGTGGTATTTTAAAATCAGCAACAATCAACCTTTAGCCTCCCCAAGCTCTCTTTGTAGAGTAGTTGGATTTCTGTGACTTTTCAATAGTTTTAGTCAAATGTTTTGTTTATTTTTAGAAGTTATTTTTCAAGAGAGTGTTACACATCCAAATAATTGAGCCACCGGTAATTTTTAATTTTAACATTTTATTTTTCAAGTGTTTTATGGTTTGGGATCAACAATGATGTGCCAACATTGGAAGGATTGATTTGAAGAAAAATTTCAATGAAAATCTCAATGAAAACTGGACATTCTCATCTTTTGTTGTTTTTGACAAGAAACTTGATTTCTTTTCTTTTTTTTTTTTTTTCAAACAGCCATAAATTTATTTAACTGATGTTATTATCTCTTACTGTCATCTTCTGTTTTGTAATCAAATTTGATTTTCTTTCAATTTTGTACTCTTTCCAGGTCCTTTGAGCATTGTAAGTGATAAGGTTACTGTGTGTTAAAAGGATGACTTGGGCATGAGCTTGTTGCGGTGTACATTGCAAGCTAATTGGACATTACAAATATCTCCAGATAGGACTAGTTTGCGTGACTCAGAGTTAGCAGTGCGGAAATGCAGCCATATAGATTTAAAGCGGTTGATTTAACGGGTTTGCTCTGTTACAATGCGTTCCCTTCTCCAACATGCGACAGGAACGATGGTGACGGGTGGAGTCGGGGGAAGGGAGGGGGGATTGAAGGGGGGATGGGCAGGAGACTCATCGTCAGGAGGTTTTGTGATCATCTGCTTGGAAATGTGTCCTTGTGTTGGTGGCTCCTTAACATGACTGACAGGGGCATCTGGTTTGTGAAGAGATGTGAAGGGGGGGGGGGGGGGGGGGGTCATGAGGCTATGATTTGCCTTCATTCCACAAATACATCCACAGAGTATGTTAAGTCAGCACATTATCCAAAGAGGTTTTTGTTTTTAATGGATTGGAGCAAAGTACGATACCATATGCCATAAAAGAGATGGAGATATGCCTCAATTACCATTGCATATTGCATATACTCTGTGGCTGCTCTGGTTTATCTCCATTTTTTCCCCTTATTTTCATTATGTGTGATAACAAATCTGTTACAGTGTACTGTTGATGCAGTGGTCTCGTCCCAAATTCAAGGTCAGACCTCCCTATCTGGAATAATTATTTTTGGTCGCTTTTGTTTCTGTACGGGTGTTGGGTTGTGTTCTTCCATTCAAGGCCACACACCATCCCCCCTCAAGTCGTACCAAGGCTGTCATGGAATCCCAGGTGGTTACGGAAGTATTATATGACCACAATCGCCATGACAACTGGAGTCAAGACACCAGAAATTATATTTCCTTATTTATATATTTGTATTGCATATTTTGATTATAGTCAGTATTTGAAATTCCTTTTTTTACTTGCAGTATCATTAAACTGTATGCTTATACAACCTGAGATTCCTTCATTTTTTTTCCCTGTGGGGTGGTGTTTTGACTGAAGAAGCCAGTGCTCCAGATGTCACTGAAACAGGTTTTGGCACTTTCTGTTAGAACAGTCAAGGAGTCCTTTTCTATTGGTCTATGTTAATTTTAAACTCAATTGGTATATGCTTTTCTGAACTGAGAGACAATGCCAGTTTTAAGAATGGTTGGAGAATAAAGAAATTAAGAATAACACCTTTCTTTCGTTTGTTTCTTTAGTTCTGCTGATATTTATGTGATGTGTCACCAAATCTATTTGATTTTTTTTTATCAGCCTAAACGTAGAACTCTTACAGTGTTTGTCACAGAGAACTAATTAAAAAGTGTGTGTGTGTGTGTGTGAGCGAGAGAGAGAGAGTGTGGGCGGAGGAGAGAGAGACCTGTATTTGGTGTTCCAGAAGCTTCTAGAAAACGCTATATACAGGTGTAAATTAGCCAAGCAAATGGCATTTCACTTCCTCGGTGTGATTAAGAAGAACAAGTGATTAGATTAGATCTTATTCATGTAATAATGCTCATAATTCACACTGCCTACACATTTTAACTGAGTGCAATATTCTCATCATGACACACTAAAGACAAAGGTCTGCAAAACTTGGAGAAAAAGAGCAGGATGCAACCACTGAAACGTGACCTCTGCGTTTGGTAAATGGGCGAGTTTCGTTGTCAACAGCAAACATGCAGACAGCTAAAGCATTACTGGTCCATGTTCTGCGTCAAAGTTAGCAATGGAGCTGACCAGCTTTGACCGGATCATACAGGTTCCCGCATGATTTTCACTAATAATATTTGCTAGACAGATACAATTCTTAGAGCTACATAAGCCATCGGCCGTCATGTATTGTGGGAAATGTATGTTCCTGTATAACACACAGATTTTTGATGACCTACTTAGCTGACTTGCCTTGACTTTTCGTTTTCGGTACCAACAGTAGCTATTTATGCATACGCCCCACCCCCTCACACAGTGAATAAAACACGTTCGGTCAGTTCCTGTTTTCCACATTATGAGCAGTCGCCATTTTGTCATTGCAAGTTGCAACGTAAAGGTGAGAAGTCGCATCTATTGTTTTATCTCCGTTGTCATTGATAATTCCATGTAGATGAAATACCTTCATCTTGTTATTATGGCATCTCTCGACCTGTTAAAAGTGGTAAAAAAAGTATTATTTTTTTCAACGCAGTCTTAACCGTTAGTGCTACATACAACGTCAGCATAAAGATAGGCAGGGTAGTCTGTGGAACTAACTTTTTGTCGTTTAAGTGCGTAGAAATTACTATTTATACAATAATGTGGAAATATCAGTCAAAATGAAGAGCAAAGTGGTCGGTAGTTTCATACTCCTCGTTTGCCTTTTCTCGTGTTAAACCGTGACGAAGCTCGTTTGTGGCGCAGGCTAGTTAGCTAGCTAGCTGCTGACATACTGCCAACACACGAGCACATAGGCAAATTTGCCTTTGTCGCTCTTCTGGTTTAGTGAAATTTATTAACGTTCCTTCTTCATGCTGAACAATTGCCATCGTACTAATTCAGCCGATCGTTTAAGTACGTTACATCAAATTGTGGTACATTCAAATAGTGACGCATGATCTTGACTTGAATTTAGTCGGGGTTTGTTAAGTTGCTAGTTTACTTAGAGGCCGAATGACGACTTCGGCGGCGGCTGGTTTTCTCGCTAAGCGTTTGTTGCTCATTTCCCTCAGATTTAGCCGTAACTAACCATGAGTGGATGTCGTGTCTTCATTGGCCGTCTGAGCCCCCACGCCCGTGAAAGAGACGTGGAGAAGTTTTTTAAGGGCTACGGTCGTATACGAGAGATCAACCTGAAGAATGGATTTGGATTTGTGGTAAGAATCCTGCTAATTACAGATAACTTTGTGATTTTGGTCAGAGCGCCTTGATTGACGGTTCTTCATTTTCAGGAGTTTGACGACCACAGAGATGCCGATGACGCAGTATACGAGTTGAATGGCAAAGAGCTGTGCAGTGAGAGGTTTGTTTGTGACCAAATGACCCCAACTTCATCAAATATTGTAATGTTTCATAGAGTGTAAATGGAAATTATTAGAATGGAGAGTGATCTTGAAGCTTTTTTCAAATGCAGGTGCATTATTCTTGGAATCTATGCTTAAATAAATGTGAATGTCTCCAGGGTGACTATTGAGCATGCTCGCTCGCGCAGAGGAAGAGGAGGTGGTCCAGGAGCGGGAGGCCGTTTTTCTCCGCGCTTTGCAGGCTACCGCCAGTCTCGTAGTGGTGGTTCGAGGTATTGGAACAGAGTTTAATATTAGTATTTAGGTGTAGGCACCTCATGTAATAGTAACATATTTTAACATGACTGGTGTTTGTCAGTATTTGATATATTGTTGGGTACTTCCTCTTGTTTCAGGTATGGCCCACCTGTGCGAACTGAACACAGAATCATCGTGGAGAATCTGTCTTCCCGTATAAGCTGGCAGGTGAGAGAGCGCCCCCATGTGGTCGCCATGGAGAAGTGGCTCCCCCTCCTCTTGCTTCTCCTGCAGAGCAGTTCTTCTCTTCCCTTCACATCTTTGTTTTTAGAGGACAGAATTCTTTCATCACGATGTTCTTATCCGTAGCCAAGGAGTTATCGGACGCCTATTCTGTCTGACATTGTGGTGAAGCCATTTACAGCAGTTATATTTTCTGTTATGAAAGTTATTAGTCTCAATGGTGCAAAGGTTATCTAACCCAGACCATCTTTTCAAACCTTTTTGTTTTTAACAGCTGCACTTGTCTGGTTTGCTTTAATTGGAGTTGCATGCTCAGCCTCCCAGGAGGTGCAGGCGTCTGATGTGCATAGCGCCCTCTCCTGGTTGTGTTCTGAATAGTGTCCATTTGGTGCCTCTTCCTACACGCAGTTGCCGCTGGTCTAAGTCTTGGCTGGGCCCTGTACGGGGTGAAAGTGGTCTAGCACAGGATAGCCTTAGCGGAGGGCCGTAGCCACTCTCTGGAGGGTCTGTGGTCTGGCACTCCGACTGCTGTTACCAGCCTCCCCCCTCCAAATCGGTCCCACTTCCAATTGCTCTCTCCCGTTTGGGTCTTTATCTGTTGCTGACGAAGCAAGGGGGGTGTAGGAGGTTGAGTTCGCGCCCACCCCCCTTCCCCTACTACTTGCTCTCTCTGGTGGTTCCTTACTTATGGAGGCCGGATTCGGAGGCAAGGCCAAGGTCGTTACTCATGGGCTTTACACTGCGTTGGTTCCGATTTGCTAATTGGACAAGTGGCTCTTTGCTAATGTCTGCTGTGGTTTGCAACGGTAAGTAGCACAACCCTCATGTGGTTGGTTCTGTGTTAAGGGGTTACACTATTTACACTATTAGGCCTGGGTGGGTTACAGTGGGGAAACTTCGCAGCTTTCATAAGTCTTACCCAGAGATACTTTGAATGGATCCGCACGAGTAAGTCCCTCTGAAGAGAAGTGACAGGAAATGCATCATGTAGAGCGCGCCAGCCTGATCAATTCATGTGACATTCGGTTCCCGAAATACCCAAATTAATGTAGACAACCAATCCGCCACGCAAGTTACATAAGCAATTTGGTACTTCATCTAGTTGAATGAAGTTGTTGCACTTAGAGAATTTGGGCCTCTGTTCTCACCTCTCGCCATGGATGTCCCCCCCCCCCCACTAATGAAAGATGTATGAAATTTCTTTTAATAAAAGCACTCAGTTGCAAGCCTCTGTGCTCTTTGGATGAGGAGAAAGTGTTGCTCCTAGCCCTGAAGCAGTTGTCCTGAAACATTGCTGCAGCATGTGTTGAAGCACCTTCTGGGTTTGTATAGCGTTATGAACAACCATGCCTAGAAAGCAGTGCCCTCTGGGTTTATTAATAGAGGATGGGATGTGGTATCTGTGGTCGATGTATTTTTGTCCTTGAGGCATATGAATACTGCTGACTTTCAGTGTCTTTGCTACAGGACCTAAAGGACTTGATGAGAAAGGTCGGGGAGGTGACGTTTGTGGATGCCCACAGAACCAACAAGAACGAGGGGTAGGTAGAACTTCACTGCAACCTGAAATGTGTGACAGCATCACTAAAGATGCGAGAGAGGGTTTTTAACATTCATGACTTCAAACAAATTTCAGGCATTTGGGACACCGGACATGCATAAGATATAAGGGGCTTGTTTTGTGTTTTGAGGGGTCTTTTTTTGTTGTTTTGTTTTTTCACCTCTTTACTGTCAAATTGGCAGGGTGGTGGAATTTGCCTCTCACAGTGACATGAAGAATGCCATCGATAAACTGAATGGCACGGACCTGAACGGACGCAAGCTGAAACTCTTTGAGGATCGCAAGAGGAAGTAAGTGCCACAGCTGTGACCGTATATACATCTGTGTTCTGTTGATTTGATAGATACTATAGATGCAGAAAGACTTCTGTTGTAGTCCTTTTGTATCATGCGGTGACCCAGTAACAGGGGTGGGGGTGTACGTAAGCACATCTTGCCACACGTAGCAGTTCTTTGAACCCTCCCTACTGTCTGTGTCGTCTTTCCAGTCGCAGCAGGAGCCGCTCCCGCAGTTACTCTCGGTCACGATCCCGCTCCAAGTCTCAGAGCCGCAGCCGCAGCAGGAACCGTTCCAGGAGCCGCTCCCGCTCGGCCAGCCGCACCCCAGAGAAGAAATCCTCGGGCGGTCGCGCTGCACCCGCCCGCTCCCCATCTCGTTCTCGCTCCCGATCTCGCTCTCAGTCCCCCATCGCCCAGAAGAAGCAGTCCCGCTCTCGCTCGGCCTCAGTAGAGAGTCAGCACTGAGGGTGTCATGAGGTGGTTTGTTTTGTGAGTGAGCGGTGTGTCAGCTGTATGGTTGAATGTGAGCCTGTGTATGAGTGAACTGATGTATGAGTGGTGTAGTGCTGCAGACCTACAGTACGTACAGTTCCCATTTCTCTTTTTCTAATTATTGGGACAAAGCTAAATGTAGACTGGTAATAAATTTTTTTTTTTTTTTTTTTTTTTTGTCTGTCTGGTGAGATGTCCAGTTTGGATGGTGCATCCCATGTTAAAAAAAAAAAAAAAAGACCTTTTGATGTAACTTTCTTTTGTTTGAAAACCCTTTCTATTGAGCAAAAAAAAAAAAACAGAACTCAGCTGTTGAAGTCAGCGGAAATGCATCTAATGAAACTTTGTGCTTTAGTTAATGTACTTTAAAATGGGGGATAAATGGCCTTTCTTGGCCTCAGGTCCTTACCGCTGCTCACAGTGACCAGTAGTACAAACAATAAAAACACTTTTTTTATTAAGATGTAGTATTGTCAGTCTGTTAAAATGTAGGTGACATTACTAAGTGGCAGTGCACTTGGCATCATTTGATTCGGGCACAATCAGTTATGGTGTAAACTATGTAACCAGTCCCTTAATTCGTTAAATTTTTAATATTTTGATGTGAGAGCCCGAGAGTAATGTCTTTGTAATCTTGGGGTGGGTGGGCAAGTAGAGAAGTAAGAGGGTTTTTATTCATATCCGAGCTGTTGAAGTGGTTTGGGGGCAGACCATGAAGCAGGATCCCTGTTAGCTGGACAACAGAAGGCCTGGGCTGGCCGGGAGGAATTTTCTGGTACTTCAGGTATCTGGTGTATGTTGACACACAACTTAAATGTGATCCAGCTGACTGATTCTGCTTTCCAGTAAACATCCCAGGTCTTGGAAGTCAGTTTACTATTCTATGTTTGTCTGGTTTCTGAACTTTTGACTTTAGAAGGTCTTTGGGAGATGGTTATGAAAAATGTTTGGGGGGGGAGGGGAGTGGGGTTAAGTAAATGTTTTGCAGATTGTACTAATCTTTGACTGTGAAATTGATTTGCTATAAAGAATCCAAAATCTAAATCTGCTGTCTTGTCCCTGTCTTATTTTTCACACAATTAAGAAAAAAAAATAGTACAGTCAAAATCTCATGCTGCCCATTGCCACTAGATGGTGCAAGGGAATCAATACAAATTGAAAGATTGTATCTGTAGCTTTTTTTTTTTGTGTAATAGTTTGACGACTCAGATTTGCTTTGACAATCAGAATCATATTCTTTTGAGCTAGGGGCAACATGCCAATATATCTGAAAAACTTTGTTTGGCTTTTTCGTTACAGATAAAATGAACTCTTAATTCGGGCAAACTTGCACATAACCTTTGGTCAGTCTTGCGCTCAGGGCCGGACTGAACTTAATTCCTATTTCTGAGTAAAATGCAGGTTTTGATGTAGTAGTGCACAAGAAGTAACCAGTGGAAAGTCCCTTGTTTACAGTGAAGGTTCTCTTTCCTGGTTTTATATTGACACTTTGAGCCACAAACAAATGATTTCCTCCCAACCATTATTCCATGCTTTTGATGGCTGAATGGAGAGCAATTGCGTGATGTTGGGCACTCAGCAAATGATAAGAGCCAATGGGCAGGGACTGATTGTGAATTAGCCTCCGAAGGTCAGGAGAAAATGGAGCCGCAGCAGCAGCAACCAGGAATGTAAGAGCATTCTCATTGTTGAACTCGGCCAGTCACGTTTCCTATTAAATCCAGAGGGAAAAGAGGATGTTTTCACTATAAGTGGTTAAATGGCGTCCTCACAGCTGATCTCTGATGAAATCTCCACTGTTCCAGACTGACCTCACAGCTATGGAGAGAAAACAAAAATTATTTTAAAAAAATGAAATTGAAATCAATCACAAGGCTTTGCAAAAGCAAAAAAAACAAACAAACAAAAAAAACCATTATGTTTGATAAATAGGAAGATTGTGGTTGTGCTACTGATTTCTTCAGTTTGAATTTCCCAGAGAAGACAAAGAATTGAGCTTGAACCATGGGCTCAAAATATTGACCTGCATTGCAATGAGGAGCTTGACAACCCAGTTTCTGTTTGAATTGAGCTGCAGTCAAGCTGAACTCTCATATAATTGAAGGACGACTGGAAACACTGCTTCTTATTTTGACACTGAATGGTGAAGGTAGTTATGAAACAGCATGTCCTCATTGTGAATGAACAATATACAAGGTCAAGAACTCTGTGATGAATTGAAAATTGAAATTGAAGTTGAAGTTACTTCTAAAGAATGTGTTTTGTCTGTGTAGTCATCTGAAGTTTCATGCTCAAGGAGAGAATTCTTTATCTGGTACAATGATAAAACAGAGTAACAATATTGGATCCACATTACTTTGAGTCCCCAATACTTCTAGCACTTTTCATTATATAATTTCTTTTTTGCATTGTCCAAACACCACTGCACTGTAGAGCACATCTAGGTTAAGCTGTGATAAGGGTTTACACAATTATTTCCATAATTAATCAGGTTGTTGGGATGTGAAGCATAGCCATTTGACATATTTTAAAATACTGCAAACCACAGTGTGCTTAATTATAATGACTTTGTTACAATTAGTGAGAAAAAAAAGGTACGTGGAGTACAGGTGCGTGAAAAAATTAAGTTTTAGCTGGCCTCTTCCCAAGCAGAAATATTCACATAATTATATCTGTATTATATCAGGTGCCATTAAGCGGTAAGTGCAGTGAATTCCTCTCTGTAAGGGTGGAACACCGTGTGCCTATGAAATCTTAGTTGTATCATTTATACAGCTGGCGGCAGTCACTCATCAGACACAATAAGATAGCGCTGAGAAATCCAAACAATTTTAGCGTGTTAACTTTCCATTCCAATTTAACCCTTTGCGTGCCCTTGGTGCCAACGTCAAAGACATGATTCTCTTAAGTGTACAGGTTATGGAGCCCTCGTGAGGGTGTGTGTTTGAGCAGCTGTAACATGAAACACACAATGCCCCTCACTCACAAATTAATATAGGCCAAAAGACGATCCTGATTAAGAGGTGTTTCCTTACACTATCAGTAGGCTATATTCGGCATGTCTCTGGTCCGTTCAAAATACTGCATACTTAACGTGCATATGTCCTTTCAAACAAGACTACGGCCAACTACACTAACTACTTGTGACAAACCCACCCGTATCGGTGAATGAATGCGCGACCACGTTGAGTTGCCAATTATTACAATGACGTGACTTCCTGGGGGCGGTGGTGGGAGAGTGGTACTGCAGTTTTGTGGACGGAGCGTAGAGCGAACGGTGAGAGAATTCCGGCATGGGGAGAATAGCAGCGACGTGAACCTGCTGTCTGGAACGGCACTCTCCTAATGCATTAGCCGTGAATATAACTTCGCGTATTTACGTACCCGCGTATATGTACTTTCAAACGCTTGTCTAAATTAACCACAGTTCCGAAAGTAGAATTGGACAGCATCGGGTGAAGGTGCATTGGACAACACTTGGGAGCATGGCGGAGAGAAGTGGCCGGCTGAGCTTCCCAGGGAGCGGGGCACTGAACAGACCGGTGCCCATGAACCTGTTCGCAACATGGGAAATTGACGGGTCCTCTCCGAACTGCATCCCCAGGTAACACATATATGCTGTGCCACAGAGGCGTTTGAGCGGAAACATTAACATGTGAGACCTGATGTGCATTCCGGGCATGCTGTTGTTCTCTGAAACGACTGTGCCAAAACTGTGTTGCATAGCTAGAGGGCAGAGGCGTAGAACTGCAGCCTCTTAAGTGGAGAGCTCGGTAACTTACCATACAATCAAAGAACTGAAGTGCCTGTGTACAACATTGTGTCCTCGATGTCTTGTTTTTATTGTGTTTGCTTCGCCCTCATCCGAGAGGAGTTCAAAGGTAGATTTGCTGCAAGGACACTCTCTTTGAAATGTCGCATTTCCTCGAAACCTTCAGTTTGGTGAACACTTGGATTGTTTGAGTTCATGATCATAATAAACAAACTCTCTGGCCGCCATTGACATAAGAATTGTGACACGCTCGCGCCATGAACGCCGGTTATCCGTTAATTGGAATTTAGGTGGCATGCGTAGGTTGGCACGCGCAGATTACTTTGAAGTCGATTGCCAAGATCAGTCACTTGGGCATCGAAAAACAACAAAGTGTCAAGCAACTGAAATGACCGTAGCAACAAAGTGTTCCTGATTTGTCATAGAACAACAACAGTTCTTAATTCGAGTTAGGCAGGTGCAATATTGCAAAGTGTCGTGTTAGTTTATCAATTGCTCAGCAGGCGTTGTGGCGTTGTTCTGGCAATGTTGTCATTTCATTTATCCTTGTTGGCTAATTATAAGTAATTCTTGTCAAAAAGTTCATATCTAGGTTACACCCAGCCAGTCCGTCTTAAAATGAAGGCGCCGTTGTATCTGGAGCACTGTCGGTGGATTTACAAAGCACTGCCAAATCGTTCAATGATGAACCATCCTCTGCGGCTTTGCCGTAAACATAAACCGCTTGCATCAATCCCTTTGTTCTTTAATGAACTAGCAAAGGTGTGTCTTATGAGCAGTGCAATACACAAAAGGAAATAAGTTTGACTCGAATTCAAATGAGTAGACTGTCAAAATGGATTTACTGCAATTATTATAAGAGGAACTATTCTCCACTTTAAAAAGAACGGCGGGGTTGCGTGTATTTCAAATGACATTTGCACAAGTTCCTCATCAGTGTGATGTAGCGGTTAATTAATGAATACTTGATTTTAAGAGAACCATTCAACAAACTCAAATAACAAAGAATGGTTTGAAGCAGTGCCTTCGATCTGTCACACATTTCACAATATGCATTAGTCCTTGGGCTTCCGTGGTGTTGAATAAACTCATAACATAATGTGGAGTCATCGGACCTCTGCTGCTTTCTGGATAGGCTATTTGTATGTACCCCGATCTGCACGGTCGATTGGGGCATCATTGCTCTCCGTCTGGGGGAGAGTGCACACCACTAGACTGGTACCTTTATGAGTGATCGTTTTTTTTCTCAGTGGAATAGTCTGGGTTTATGGAGATGTGTTTATCGTACTGTCCGCATAGTTAACGTTAAACTTCCAAGCAACGTGACTAAGAAAACCGTTAAACTACTAAAAGCTCAAGCTATATTGAATGCCCGTGTGGCTCGGGTGACCACACAGCTCCACCTGTTTTCACCAGAAACCTCTGGTGTTTACCTATAGCTGTACCACTCTTCTTAGGGGTAAATCAATGGCCCTTAAAAGTTAGAAAGCAAAAACCCCGCAAAGTTAGGTTTAAAGAGCTCGAGCGCTGCCTGCGTGGGCACTGGTATGGGTGGCGTCGCTGGGAAGTTGTCCAGTGTGATGACTGGTCGGGTCAGACCGTAAGAGGGTGTATAACTGTGGGATGTGGGGCAAGTGGTTGGCTTGGCCTGCACTGTGATTGACCTACTTTACTGTACTGCCCTTCTTTTAGAATGTGTTCTGGCTTTTATTTTGACAATTTGTCTGGAACGGACTGCTTCTCTCTTCTTAGAATGGAGTTCCCTTATATACACAGGTTCCGGATGTTTTTTTTTTCCCTCTCTCTTTTCCCCCCTCCTTCTTCTTTCTCTTTCACCTTTCCCTCAGGAACATGCTCGTACCGCTATTTCTGAATACTGTTTGCATTCTCTGTATGTAGGTATACAGGCATTAGATCAGATCACCTCAAAACTGTGCGTCAGCACTTTTCCCTGTGTGGTCTGTCATGAAATGGACATGATCTCTATTGAGTTTTTGCCACGTAGGCTAATGTTACCTTTTAGGATTATATGTGGTTTCAGTGTCATTGGTGTGCATTACACATTATCCTCTGTAAAATTCTTGTGTTTGACCTCTAGCACACCATTATGGTGTATTGATACTACAGTAGTCTATTGAGTAACAAGAAATACAGTTAGGCAAAGATCAAAATCGCATGCAGGATAAGATCTTTTATTTTTATTTATTTATTTATTTATTTATTTTCGTTCTAGCTGTTCGTTTGTGAAGTAGAAGCTGCTGTTTTCTGTTCAGTTGTTACTGACCTGACATGGGATCCCTCTCTTACGCGCACTCATACACATACATAAACACATGGTGGAATGTATACGCCTGCCTGCCAAAGAGGCCGCATGCCAACCGATAAACATTCATTCAAAAACCACAGACTGCCACATTCATCTACGTGTGTGTGTGTGTGTGTGTGTGTGTGTATTTGTTGAGTACCCTTATGGAGACACTAATTATGGAGTCAGCTGTGAAGGTGCTGCTGAAGCACTTTTCATTAAACTTTGTGTCAGTAGGTTAAGCGTTGGTGTGTATGAGATTCAGGCTGTCTACTCAGTGAGGCTGAATAAAGTGCTGGTGTATTGAACACTGGAGCTGCTCTGTTGGTTGAATGTAAAGGTCTGTCTGTGGTTTGGGGGCACAGCGTGTCAGTTGATTGAGGGTTGTGATGCGTAGGCATACAGATTTTCTGCTCTGTTCTGGCAGCTTGCGAGTGTTTTTGCTTATTTGAGAACATTTTCAGGAGTGGAGTGATCACTCAAACTCTACAGCCTTGTTTGTGTTTTGGATAGCAGTTATTTGACTGTGAATGGGTAAAGATAAGCCCAGTTACTAACTGACCCTACCAATGGCATTCCTATGCTGTAGATTGTATGCTGTAATCCTATTTTATGTCCAGCAGTAGCAGTGAAACTGTGAGAAATGAGTTTGGCCTCAACCGTAAAAGAATTTCTGTTTCATACACGTTCTCTCGCTCTTTCGTCAGTCAGAGTGCGAGTGTCTTCTAAGGATAAGTCAGTTTCTTAAATCCATTATCTGTTACTGATCAAACTCAGCAGTGTTTGGACAGTTCTGATTGGCATGTTTGTGACGGAGGTCCTGGTGTAATTGCGTTCTGCTCATGCCTTAGGAACTGTAAAAATGAGTTCTGTGCGTGTGTGTGGTTGTGTCTGACATAGGCTAATGAAAGGTTGAAACTCGGTTTAGCCGCCCAAGAGCTCAAACTAAAAACAAGTTTGTCTGCCTCTCCAAAATCCTCTTGTTGTCAAAACCATAAATGGAGAAGTGCACCAAAGTCTGTGTTGGGTAAACTTAGGGTCTTTGTATTCCATCCAGGCTGTGTCTCTCTCTCTCTCTCTTCCACAAACATGTGTGAGAGTGATTCACACTCTTTCACCACAAAAAGCAGTGGACCAAACCGAGTCATAGGTTTAGTTTCCATGCTCAGAATTACTCATAATATTATTATCACGCAAATCCCATATGCAAAGAATGGAATTTTAAAACCTTTTTTTTTTTTTTTTCAAGAATTCAAAGCGTGCAGAAAACCTTCTTTCAAATGCCCAGTCCAAACTGTGTGTATTTTCTCCTTTAGTGTCCAAGGCTTGTAGATTTTTGTGTGTTATTTATTGATTTATTCTTGATAAAATTCCCTCAGTGTTGAAAATGTCTTCAGTCCTTGCTGTGTTGTGGTGATCTGCTGTCCTGTGGCATGCCAGTCAGAATGTGTTTGTTGGGAATTTCTGTATCTATTGAGAAAGCAGCACTTTGAAAGCATGTGGCATTTGGTCTTTGAATCGGTTTCATTTTCTGATAAGAATATCTTGCGTATATGTCCTTTTTAATGAGACGCCATAGAATAGAGATGAAATTAATTACTCTGTAATTGGTCTTGAGAGTCTTAAGCCCAATTACAGCTGTGATACACAGAGCGCTGAATACGGCCGCCCTCCGTGTGTGTCAGAACTAATGCCTGCGTCTCTGGTATATGGGACAATAGACTGAGCCCACACATTTATGCGATTTTCCCTGTTGTGTGTGTGTGTGTGTGTGTGTGTGTCTCAGGAGTGCAGAGATCTGTTTGCACTGCTCAGTCTTAAATCTTGAATCTTAAAGACATCCCCGTGTGATACTGGTAAACGACAACCATCTTGAAGCAATATTTGTGAGGTTTGTTTAAATGTGATGTGTGAATGTATTTGAATTACCAAAGCAGACAAGTCCAGACAGGTCTTGGATCAACGTGAAATGGACATACTCTGCCGAAATGACATTTGAGGCATTCCACACCTCAGCAGAGATAGATGTTAAGGGTGTGTTTGAACGGCCATTAAGTAAGCACCATTAGGGTGTGCTTATTTGTGTGTAAGAGCTTGACAGACTGCAGTTATAGCTCTTTTATAGATTTGATTATGTGACTGCTGTAGTCTTTTGTGCATTTTCATCATTCTGACAGGTGAATTTATGCAATTTATTATTGCATTAATGTTTTGGGAGAGATAAAAGAAGCAGAATTTTCATTAAAACAGCTCAGCGCATGTGTGTATATGGGTGTGTGTGAGAGAGAGAGGGAGAGAGAGATCTACTGAGAGTAAGTGGTTATTGAAATGTGTGTGTGTATGTGTGTGAGAGAGAGAGAGAGAGGAAACCCTCCTTAGGGTAGATTGTATATTTAATGAGAAGAGTAATCCTTCACTTTCCCCTCACTATCAAAGAAAAGACCTCAAATGGAGTATAGTGCAGTACAAAATTAAACATTTAACCCCTACACACACACACACACACACAGATGTCAGAGACCAAGTCTATAGGGACACCCCCCACCTTTCAGGTCACACACTCACGCTCAACCCCCCCCCCCCACACACTGAAGAGTCGGCTCATGGGTGCTGTCAGAGCATTAGTAGCTACCTGCTGGGTTCATACAACGCGCTTATATTTTCTTCAAGGCTAAATATAATTCTTAAACATGCTGTTTTTACTCAAAGTGTAGCTTTAAATATCTCCAAAAGTGCTCTCTTCTTTTTGGCAACCACTCTGATTTCTCATTAAATATTGAAGAATTAAAAAAAAAAAAGATTTGACAAAACTGTTCCCCTAGTAATAGTTTTTCAGATGTAGTACGGTTTAAAGCACACATCCTCTATAAATGCTTGATTTTATTTTGTCCCATTCAGATGGATGCACAGAGAGCACAAAGTCATGCCCATACAAATAGGTCCCTGCCGGAGCTCTCACAGCATGATCTGTCTGTCCTTCTATCTGTCTGTCTGTCTGTCTCCCCACCTTTTTTTTTTCTCCCCAGGTTTTTAAGAGACACGCTCTGTAAATATGACCTTGATGCACTCATGGTACTCCACACCCAGCCACGCCTTGCTTCTCCTCCGTTCTTCTTCATCATGCCATCCTTTCAACTTTCACTCTCGGGCTTTATCACTCTCTCACTCTCTCTCTTTGATGCCTACAGCTCTCTCTCTCTCTCTCTCTCTCTCTCTCTCTCTCTCTCTCTCTCTCTCTCTCTCTCTCTAACCTGAATTTTCCTTCCTTTATCTTTCTTTCATTATCTTCAGTTACCTTTCTTTCTCTGCACTCTCTCTTCCTGTCTCTGCTCGTCCACTTAATTCATTCTCTCCTCCCTCAGGCCCATATGCCAGGAATTATTCCTCCCCCCATATCTCCCTCATCTCTCTCTCTCTCCCTCTGTCTCTCTCTCTCTCTTTCTCTCTCTCTCTCTCTGTTACTTGAGGACGGACGCCTGCTCTGCCAGACAGAACAAGTGTAGAATGATGACTTGTCTTTAGTGTGAAAGGAGCGCTTATAACACGCAGGCGCGCGCGCTCACACACACACACACACACACACACACACACACACACACACAGATTCAGAGCTGTTTGTATCCTGCAGGTCATGGTTCACTTGGCATGATTGGGTGTGATTGGGGTGTAATTACAGACCACAACATCGGGTATGCAGCCATTTTCCTTAAATGCCACCTAGCCTGTAGATATTCCATAGTGCCATAGTGCGGTGCTGTGCATGATACACACACACACACACACACACATTTAGAGTCTTACACTCTCTCAGTTTAAAGGGTAAGTATTTGATACCCTATCTCTTCAGGGCAGTATCTGGATAAGGTCTGAAAGCCATTTAACTTGACTGTTTGTGTAATTGTTCTAGATGCTTTGCCGCATTTTTTTTTTTCTTTGGGCGTGTGCCTGAGTGGGCATCGGCAAGCTCTCATTTAAACAACAGCAAAACACACACACACACACACACACATTCATGCAAAGCTCTCTGAAGTTTGTGAGGGGCAGTGTGATGGTATGACACAAACACACACACACACTCACAGGGGAAACAGAGAGCTGATTCAGGCTGTTCTTCTGTGGCAGCTGCTAGTGGTGGGTCGTCATATTTGGGTCTGTTGGTGGGCTGAGTGCTGAGATGTCGCTTTGAGCCCAAGCAAAACACTAAACGCTTTGTCCCCACCATGTTCCTATAGCACCCACCACCTCCATTCGCACTAGCAGGGAGAACAACACCCATTGTTTGTGTCTGTGTGTGTTTCCTGCTGTACCATTTGGATACATATTTTTTTTCTGTTCCTGTTTTGGAGTGCTAATTTGTGTATATTTTGCATTCTGGGGTCATCTGTCAAAACAATTGATGCTATGACTCCTGATATCCCCTTCAGGGAGCGCCAGTTTCTAATACTTTAATCGGGAAGTGCCAGCTTTTGTAACAATCTCACACACACAAGTGATTCGCCTGCTCCTTGTGTCCTCCTACACTAGCTGAATCAGCAAGGTGTGTTTGTGTGTTTGTCTGTGTGCGTGTTTAAGTGGCTCTACGGTCTGATCGATTAAGGCCTCGACTCTGTTACCTTGACCTTACCCAGCCTCTGTTTCTCTGGCTGTTGCATCTCTCTCTCTCTCTCTCTCTCTCTCTCTCTCTCTCTCTCTCTCTCTGTCCCTCTTATCTCTCTCTCTCTCTCTCTCTCTCTCTCTCTCTCCCTCCGTCCCTCTTATCTCTCTCTCTCTCTCTCTCTCTCTCTCTCATCCCCTCTTGTGCATGTGGCACCACATTTGACTGTGAGATGATAAATATTGGGTAAATCTTAATGTCCAGTGGAATGAATGCTTGCTCGCTGAGAACTGTGTTGTGTGAAATAGTATCTGTTGTCTTATTATCCAGACATTATGGAATATCTTCAGGTGATAACGTTCTACTAAAGCTTATGTAGTCATCCAGCTTCTCTTTGATGTTATATGGCCTTTTAATAGACAAAATTATAAGCTTTTGTTTTCTGTGTCTCTTTTACGACTCCTGCTTTATTTCTGGGACTCCTCCCTTGTCATTGCAACACAGACACTAAAACGACCTTTTGTTTTAGCAATTAAAGCAGTACCTTTTTGACGTTTTTTTTTTTTTTTTTCCAGGTCAGGGCCAGCAAATGTCTGCACATGGGTATATCAAATTTATATCTTCACGTTTGGCTCACACCATAACACGAGAACTTCAACCACACGCACACACCAAGCTTCCTGTTTGATAGCGTAAATGGCTTTTTCTATCTGTATCTGCGTGTATGTGTCTGTGTTTAGCCAGTGTCTGTACATGTGTCTGTATGTGTGTGCAAATATCAGTGTTTGGCACATTTTTAACATGTCATGGTCTGTTTTGATACCTGCTGTGTTTAGACTTCAATCTTCACACAGAAAGTTTACATCTGTTTCATATATTTGCGTTGAGGCTTTTGCTTTTAGTCTGCTTCCTCCTCCTAATGTAAAGCTCATTGTCTACTGCTGTTGGCTACTGTTGAACTGAAAGCACCCCTGTTTTTGCACTGAGAAATTACTGATGCCCATGGTCAACGAAGTTAATTAAAAGGCATGATACATGTTTTTGATTATTGTTATTTCTATCTCTGTTTTTGTTTACGTGTTTCTCTTTAAGGCTATAATTTTACAACTATAAGCCGCAGGGCAGAATGCTTGTTTTTTTTTTCATATAGACTGAATCTGTCCATCTTCCCTTTCTCTCTCTCTCTCTCTCTCTCTCTCTCTCTCTCTCTCTCTCTCTCTGTCTCTCATTTTTTTTTCTTCTTTCTCTGTTTCTGTTTTTGTCCTGCTTACCTTATCTGTTATGCTTTGCCTCAGTGCATTTTCATTTCTGTGAAGCAGCAGTCAAACCGTAAATTAAAAACTCATTAACTCCAGTCAAACCTCCAAAGCACAGCGGGGTCAGAGTCTAAGCAGTGATTATTTCATTAAAAAAAAAACAACAACAACAACAAAAAAAACAACAACCCAAACCTTATCTCTCAGTGTCCCTGATGCAGTCATGCTACTGTCTGATAAGATGAATGTTCTGTCTAAATATGTAATTGGTTAGTCTGGAAAGTTTTTTTTTCATAACGTTATAATACTTCATTTGTATGCCACTTTACATACGAAACTGTAACTAAAACTGCTTTACAGGGAGTTCAAAGTGCTTCACAGACACACGCAATGCTCTTTAGTAGAAGACAAAGGTACTAAATAAAAAACAAAGTTTGTTTTTCCTCAGGTTGGGAAGTAATGGGCTACCTGGTTTAATCTGATTTGTACTGTACTCAGTCTGATTGTGGTGTACTCAGTTTTCTTGAAGACCAACATCAGAGTGCTTTTTTGACCTGGCTGCGTTATATGTCTCTACAAACTGGTCTTAAAAACCCCATATTAGAACTGCAGCTTTACGTCAGTTGAGCAGTTTTGCTGACTGTCATGCCAAGGGGCTAGGCCTTCAGTTAAAGTTGCTCCTCCATTCTGAGATTACCTAGGCAATTATAGAGCAGCTCTTGTGGTATGTAATTTAGAATCAGTGGGAGGTCGTGTAGAGGTGGTCCACAGGAACCAGGATGGGAATAAATCAGTGCAGCTGTGAACCCATGGCAGTCTTCTCTGAATACAGTTTTCACATATACACAGAGTGAGTGAGAGAGAGAAGAAGAGATCCCTCCACTTTGCCACCCATAGCTTTTAATAAGTTGGCTTAGAACGTTCATATGAGTGTAAGTCATGACTATTGTCCATGTGCAGGAAGTGTATGCTGTGTACCTATGTGGGCTTCTGTTGAACACTACATGGTAGAGCAGTGGTTATGACTCAGTTTGCAAAGAAAAAAAAAAGTGTTCAGGCAAGAAGACAATGAGTCATCATGTTTTCTGTCCGTCAAGCTGTTCACACTGTCATGGCATTAGCTTAGACGTTTTTAACTTGCTTTGCTGCGCTGGGCTATTCGCATTTTGAGAATTTTTGCGTTTTGAGAATTGCTTTCAGCAACAGCGATGTGTCTTTACAGAATCTAACCGACAACAACTGTCGTTATGCCCTTTTCCTGGTCAATGGTAACCGCTGGATACAAGGCTTAGTCCACGCCATATGAGATTTAATGGCGCAATTATGTTTTTAGTACTCTCTGCTGTTCCAGCTTTAAGTTGTCAGCTACACCTGTTTATGAGCTCCTATGATGTCAGAGAAGAAGTATATATCTGATCTTCTAGCCAGCAATTTTAAATATGATCATAAATTAAATGGTTAAAATTGTGGTTAAGTGGTTTAATGCTGAAGCGTTATGGAAACTTCTCAGAATCTGACCTGATGGGGTGTTCTCCTGGAATTGGCTGTATGCTTTACATGTCTCATGCAACCCTTCAGAGCTCCATCATGGTATTCAGTTCTACGCCATGGTGGTGCAATAGCCATCATTACACATCTTGCACTATCCAAGACTTGTCAAATGGGGATAGCTATCACATATCAATGAACTAAGCAATTTCCTGCATATCCTTAGCCAGCAAATGAGCATTTTCACTCAAGGTCATTTTTTTTTTTTTACTCAGGATGTTTTTTTTTTGTTTGTTTGTTTTTTTCCCCTTTCCTTCATTTTTCCGTACTCGTACTACTTTTATCAGTCATTTGATTATTTGAGAATTGT
Source organism: Chanos chanos (assembly GCF_902362185.1). Lineage (NCBI taxonomy): Eukaryota > Metazoa > Chordata > Actinopteri > Gonorynchiformes > Chanidae > Chanos > Chanos chanos. The sequence continues at coordinate 44,092,957 of NC_044498.1, read as the reverse complement.
GTGTTTTGCTGTATGAGATGCTGAATGTGAATATAGAGCTCCATCATTAAAGTCTCTCATTACACAACAATAAAATTTGTGCGTGCTCGTATTCTCTGTATACAAACTCTGCTGAAGAAATGTTTGTATAATTCAGCGTGTAGCTTTACTCTTAAATGATTGTTCCAGTTACGAATGGCAGTGCTTGTTAGAGTGGCTATCTGGATTCAAATCTGTTAAAAAGTGAAGCACCGTGTCAGGATGTGTCTCGACTGGAACAGCTTTTCTCTGCGCCATCAGTATCTGCCAGCAGCTGCCCCCAAACCCCCAGCAGCACTGAAGTCCCAGTCGGCTGTCACTCAAAAGTGCCTGTGGGTTGCTCCATCCTCTGCAGTGTGTCTCTCTGTGTGGAAGACACATCCTGACACTCAAGAAGTAGAAACCTGTCTGTCTGCAGGGTTGTAAATGAAGTTCAGGCATGTGTTCGCGGGCTGTCGTGCTGTGGAGGGGGGCATTAAAAAAAAAGGGCTCTGGGTGCAGATTGTGAACCAGTTGGAGAGGCAAGACAGGTCGCTGGGAATGCTGCCACTGTGTGGTACAGACACACTGACATCTGGCACAGACAGTGGAGAGCTGTACAGCCTGCATGCTAAATGACCTCAGTCGTTTTGTGTGTGTGTGTGTGTGTGTGTGTGTGTGTGTGAGGGAGCAAGTCAGAGGGAGAGGAAGTAAGAGATGTATCCTGCCGATCTTAGAAACTCTTTTATGAAACTCTGAAACCTGCAGAGAAATCTAACCCAGATTTAGTCAATTGGGTGCCACATCATTGGCTGTCTCATCTCATTTTTACTGTCCAGGTCCTGCTGGGCCATTTCAGTAGCCTTTTTTCACACCTCGTGGAACTGACACCAGCCGTAAGCTGGACCCTCATGCATTAATAAAAAAAACTCTTGTGGGATACTGTTATGAAAATATCCCAGACGCTTTTGAATGTGTTTTACCCAGCAAAAGTAGTCCACTAACTGCATTTTTAATCCCTTGTATGACTAAGCAGTTTCACGGCAGCTAACGGACATTAAGTACCATAACAAAGTGATTTAATCTCAGCCGTGACAAATGGTCTCCAATTTAGGTTAATTGAGTGAACCATTTGTGGGACGCTAATATCTATGTCAGACTTGTCAAAGAATAATCTGTTACTTTGTTCCGTTCATTTTTTTTTTTTTTTTTTTGTCAGAAAAATAAACATCACATTTTTAAATCTCGGTTTGGCGAAAGCCCTCTTTTTCAGTCTTTCAGATATGCTTGTCTGCCTTCGCGAGCCTGTTATTTCTGGATAGAGCTCTGACCTTATTTCTAAACATGGTTCAAATTAGCGAAATAGCTTTGTGATTATGTGTATTGAGAAGACTGTTGTTTGGGCTGCTGAAAACTCTCCAGATTGTTTGGTTCTTTCCCAGAATGAGGTTAATGGAAGTGGATGGCTAAGATGTGTTCAGTATATAAGAGGGAGGAAGAATTTTAGAGAGAGAGTCAGGGAAATGTCAGTCATTTCAATTGTTTTATCGCCCCCCCCTCAGTCTCTTGTGTTCTCTCTCCCTCTCTCTCTCTCTCTCTCTCTCTCTCTCTGGTGCTCAGGTTTGTAATAAACCCGTGGGCATCTGAGTGAGTTTATTTCCCAGCTCTGTGTGATGTGAACCTATTGATGGGAGAGTTACTGAGAGCCTGCTAAGAGGGGGTGTGAGAGTGTTTATTTGACCGTGCACCCTGGCAGACCCGATCACAGCCTGTTAAAAATCACCAACACGCACACACACACACACACACACACACACACACACACACACACAAGCAGAGGTTACAGGAAAGCATATTCTTTTGACAGTGTGTGTATGTGTGCGGAGAGTGAGAGATCCCCATTCTCAGCTGTGTAAGTGTTGTTGTTATAGTGAGTCTCTCTTATGTGGAAAGAGGATCATGTGTCAGGATTTTTCGAAATGTGTATACGCCCATGCACACTTCCAGTGTTCCAATGTTGTCTTTTTCCTCGTTCAGCTGAGGTCTTTTTGGGCGTTTGGAAGGAGGTAAAGAAATGTAGGTCAGCACTTTTTGGACAGTGAAATGGTTCTGGAGACTCGAACTATTCCTCCATACTTTATTCATTAACTGCCATGCCAGGTGGAGCCTTTAGACCTACTCTGAGAGGAAACACACAGTCAGCTAACACAGCCACATCCAGATGCCTTAGAGCTGAGTCATGTGTGTATCCCTTTGTGTATGTGTATGTATCTGTGTTTGTGTGTTCTCGCCAGCAGTAGAACCCTGACTATAGCCAGATGGGCTTTGGACAGGGGTGGAACTGACATGGAAAACAAAGCAGCATTCTCTCAGCGTGACCTTTTTTATAATCCGTGTCAGCAAATTATGCCTCTTCTTGCTGCCTCTGTTGTGTAATAAATGATTTTGTTTGAAGTTAAGATACTTTCAACATGACCTGCGCCAAGTTATAAAACATATGCTTAAGCTCTGTGCAGCTTACAGAAATAGATGCAGCATCTTAATGTCGCGGTTTTGTTACTCTGGATCCTGTTTTTTGAGCGGTCCATGTGTATGATGTTGCTGAATGCAAAACTTTTTGGATTCCTGAGAAAGAAACCAGCTGTCATATGACTCAAGCAGATTGCCTGTTAATTTTGTCCTGGTCAGTACTCAATTAGATGCAAACATGACACAGACCCTCCCCATAGCTAATCCAGTTTAGAAAACTCAAGCACATCAAGTAAACAGAGTTAAAAAGGAGAAAAGACCCAGACACTGATGTGGAATAAGTTTGTCTGTTAATAGATGATTTGGATAGAATTCTGAGTCTTGAACGCACTGCAAACTTTCATTACTTCTCTCTTCAGTCCAAAGTCATGTATCATATATTTCGGTGTAAACATTTTCATTTGTTATGCACAGGTACTTACCGTGTTCTAATCCTAATTTGGCAACTGCTGTGTTCCTGCAAATAGAGAGAAAAAACAAAACAAAAAAACGTCCTCAAATAACCTTCAAATAGAACTTTTTCTTAGGTCATGATTAACTTACACACAGTGCTTTGAATACAGCTTCATGTGAAATGTATAGAGCTAGGTATGTATAGACCTGACCTTGAGTCTTTATGGGGTGTAGAAAGTTGATCTGTTTGCTGCTGTAATTCTTCATGTGCGTGCGTGCGTGTGTGTGTGTGTATGCACGTGCGTGTTCTATGGTATGATATTATAAGTTCCATCCTTGTGATCCTATCCCAATAGCTGAGCTGTCCCAAGTTCTTGTAATCAATACCGTTTAGAAAATATCCGTGCAAGATCTCTGATTCTTGCCCAAAGCCAACCGCATCTCTTCGTTGCTATTGTTCTGTGTTTTATCTGGCTCACATTAGAGTTCAGAAGGGCCGCAGAATCTGCTGATCTGTATTTGTCTCAGGCAAAGCTGCCTGATACCAAACAGAGAGAGCAGTTTTCAGAAATGATTATCGTCCCAGTTGTCAGTTCTTCTGTCTAAAGGCCACGGTGTACGGACTTCTCTGCACCCTGGATGATTATTGAACAAAATTAGATCTTTTTCAAAATGTCAGGTCTAAGTCACGACATGGGAAATGCCAGTATTTTATTCATGGGGTAAAATAACCATAAAGTTATTGGAAGAACCTTAATGTTATTACAATTGGATGTTAATTTTCAAATCAATCTACATCACAGCTTTGTGTTTTGACCAAGTTTGTTCTGTTTGAAGACTTGAGTACTATTTGTGTTTTGTTTGGTTTATTTTTTTCCTAAATAAAGTCAAGACATCAAGGTGAGATGGTCTTGATGTGTCCAAAGAGGAACGCAAGTTAGGTCTGAAAACACATTTGATTGGAATGACAAAATGATTGGATTAATTTACAGTAAAATGTACTGGACTGAGTGATTTAAAAGCTGCTCAGTCTGAATGTAATGAACGATAATTTGAGAGATACTGTGAATTATTTGAAGATGTAGTTTTTAATCAGTTATATGGAGCTGTTCATTACTGGGTGAATGGAACAGGCCAGTTGATTGATTTGGTTGATTGGTTGGTCTGTTAGTTTTATCGGCTGACAGACTAACTTGATGTAGCCTACTATTATTTCTCTCTCTCTCTGTGCATATGTATGTGTCTGTGTGGGTGCGCGGACGTGTGGGTGTGTGCACATAACAGACGGGGAGGGAGATAAGTTGAACAGATATAAAACAGACACGAGCAGTTCGTGTTCTGTTTCCCAAAATCTTCATTTTTGTTTGGATTTAAAAGTGATTTAGAGGTCCTTGAAACAAAGCTCTTAGATCCTTTCCATTTTGAACTAGACTATGTTTAGGAAGTATCGTTTAGAAACTGGATGACTTTGTGACCTGTAAAATACATGTTTCTAAAACATTTCACAGTTTCACACTTGGTGTTAACAGTCAAGAACATGAACAAGCCTTTATTTCTGCAGACGGGTTTTTACCTTGGTCATCTTAACAGCAGTAATATTCATTGAATTTTCAGTTACTTGTGTAAACAGAACTCATGCTGCTATTTTGCATTTGAGTTCAATGTGAATCTCAACAACATGAGTGATTAAATGAATCACTTGTAACTCGGTTGACCCGTTTTGACCCGTCGAGAAAATACTAGACAAAGCCGGACACAAAATGTCACTCAGATGTCCGTGTAGATCTTTCCAGAACACCACAATCCTTCAGTTTCCTTAAACGAAGTTAAAGAATGACCTCTTACAGCCAGAGCATGAGCAGGGAGAAAAAGGATTACTTACAAACCTCAACTGAAGTATCTAAGATACTAAAAGCAGGTCAATCAAACCCTCATATGTGCATCCATGTGATCTTTGTAGTGTGATCACTCTTTGTGGTGTGATCACACTTTGTAGTGTTTCGTTGTGAGCTTTTGAATCTAAATCTTAATCTTACCCCTATCAATGCGTTTGTTAAAAAGGCAATGCTCTCTCCAGCATTAATGTTTTGTATTAAGATCAAGGTCTAACTAATGGAAGGCCGCCATGCAAAAATACATGAACCTCTAACCTGATTATCAGATGCAAACCCTTTTAAGACTGCGCTGATGAAAACAGCACAAACCACCTGTTTTATCCCATGGGTTTTTTTTTTGGTTTTTTTTTCATGATTTGTTAATGGACTCAGGTCTGAATCTCATACCTTTTGAGAATATCACCTGAACCTCTTCTTCACATCCAGTAATCTGTTAACCATGGACCTGTTAACCATGGATTAAAAGCACTGTAAAGAACATTATCCAGTATGTATTTAGTGTGTGTGTGTGTGTGTGTGTGTGTGCGCGCGTGCGCATTTGTGTGTGTCGGTATCTAGAGTGTTCTTTCAATGACCTAACTTCACTTTCATTAATCAGAGATTGATAAACAGGGGTCTGATGCTTTTTGTTATATTAATCTAATCCAATGAAATGTTGACCCACTGTAAACTGTTGAAAGCACCACATGAGAACATGCAGTGATTCCACAGAAATCGTGTTGCTGCAGTGCAGGTGGTTGATGTTGGGTGAAGGAAAAAAAAAAAAAGATAGATGTGTTTATTAGTGCTCAGTCTTTTTAAGCGCACTCTGAAGATTTTTTCAATAATTCGGTTTCTCTAACACATACTTGAGTTGTCTTGCTTGAGGTTATTTTAAAATTTTGATCTTCTGAAACTAACCAAGAGAGGATGAGAGAAAGAAAAGAGAACTGTGAAACTGTTGATCTGTTTGAAATTCAGCTTAAATCCTTGAAATCCATGAAACTATTATAAAATATTTTATCTTTTCTGTGGGATTCTCCTCTTGACCTTCTCTTTCTTTTGACAGCGTAGATGCAAGAGGAGATGAACACACACACACACACACACACACACACACACACACACACACACACACACGCGTGCGCACACACGCACAAGCACAAATTGAAATGAAATAAAAGGGATGTTCACACATACTGTAAGTGTATCTAGGTCACCCCGTCTCTGTGAGCTGGTGCACGTGGCTATATTCTCTCTCTCTCTGTCCTGCATATTTAATTGATTATATTTATAGATGAAAGGACATCCTCTCTCTCTGTCTCCCTCTCTCATTCACTCTATCCCCCCCGCCCCCCGCCCTTTCTGTAGCATCCACCCTTGCACACAGACACACATAAACATCCATAACCCTATTTTACATTAAGATCTGCTGTATCTTTCCAAATGATTTGATTTGGGGGAGGGGGGGGGGGTGCTTCAGTTAGATCTTTATTCCTGTTTTAAAGTAAATGCAATGTCAGATGTAGTAACCTGTCTTACATTTCAGGCCGAATAACAGATTTTTTCGGCAATTAAAGGTCTAGAATATCATCTCTATATGTCTGCATATGTAAAAATTCAAAACTGACCATTGCTGATTGTCTGCCACTAACACACAGGTTGGCTGGTTGGTTGTTGCGCTCATGTATGCTTTCATGTCTGTGTTTATATTAGAGATTTATCTATAGTTGCTTTAAGCTTCTCTCTGTGTGTGTGTGTGTGTGTGTGTGTGCATGCATATTTGTGTGCGCGTGTTCGTGTGTGTGTGTGTGTGTGTGTGTGTGTGCGCGTGCATGCATATTTGTGTGCGCGTGTTCGTGTGTGTGTGTGTGTGTGCGTGCGCGCGTGCGTGTGTGTGCGGCAGACAGTGTAATTACATGTGGAAGCTTTATCTATAGTTAGTCTAAGCTCCATTGTGTGGACTTTATGATAAGCCGATCACTCTGAGCCCATGCCACCTGGATCATATTCCTCACCTTTTGTTATGCTCTAGTAATGCAAGGCAAAACCAACCCACACACACACACACACACACACGCGCACACACACACACACACACACACACACACACACACACACGCATGCTCTCTCTCTCTCTCTCTCTCTTATCTGCACCTGCCTGGCTGTTTTTCATTTTAGATTTTGAATTCTTTTCCTTTTTGTTATTGAATAGCTATTAAAGGTTTCAGATATGCTGTAAATTATGTCAAGATGAAAATCAAAGCCTGGGTCTGCCCTCTGGTCTCTCAACTGCCTCCAGTTTAGTATTTGTAGCAGTGATACAGACATGCAACTGTCAAGACTTTGTGAAGAATTGCTTTTCAATTGTCGAAGCACGAGAGTTGCACTAACACAATAAGTCAAATCTATAAGTGATTGAAATGCCTGTAGTATAGTTATTCTGTCAAAATTGCATTACATATATGAGTACAAGTAAAAGGATGGACCAGTATAAAGTCTCAGGAGGAATGTTTGTGTCTCTTCATCCTGTGTGTGTATGAATGTTTTGACATTTTGTCTGTTTACTCATGTTCTCACACACTCCAGGTCTGTAGATAGACACACACACGCACACGCACACACACACACACACAGATCTGTAGCAGTAATTGTGTGGCAGTGGTAGGTGAGGGCTAGACGTGGATGTGTGTTTCTAATGGGCTTTGTATTAATAAATGATAAGAAGTCAATTATTGAGCCGGCAGACTAACGCCTGAGCTGTACAGACAGTACACAGGGCGGAGACAGGGGGGTCGCATACAGAGGACTTTAGGACAGGCTGTGTGTGTGTGTGTGTGTGTGTGTGTGTGTGTGTGTGTGTGTGTGTGAGTGTGTGTGATTGGGGGTGGTGGTGGTGGTGGTGTCTGTCTTCAGTCTCTTGAAGACGTAGGATTGGTTTTCCCCTGTGTGTGTGCCTGCACACACACGCACACGCACACACACACACACACACACACCGACACACACATACATTTTACCTCTTTGTTGTTTCCTTGCATCTGTCTTTGATTAAGGAACCATATTTTCTGCTATGCACATCATGTTGCTTGTTGTATTTTCTGTATTTTTATTTATGTGTTCCTTTCTAAGGCTTTAATTTTAACTATAAGCTATAAGGCAGATTGTTTCTTTTTTCATATAGACTGAATCTATCAGTCTTCCCTCTCTCTCTCTCTGTCTCTCTCATCTCTGTTCGGATGACAAAACCTTGAAATTAATATTACATGAGCACCAAGGTAGCAGATGCAGGCACACACACGCACCCCTAAACACATGTCTGAATGGCACAGAGCTGAGGCAAAGGAATAATTGGTCCTACACACACACACACACACACATGCACGCTCACACACAGACACACACACAAATACACACACACACAGATGCACGCATGCTCGCACGCTCACACACACACACACAGATGCACGCACACTCACACACACACACACACACACACATACACACACACAAACAGACACATACACACAGACGCACGCACACTCACACACACACACACTCACACACACACACACATACACACACACAGACCCTTAGAGCTTTGCTTTTTCTCATGTGTTGGGACTATGGGAGGTGACTCAGCAGTTTGTTTTGTCTTGCTGTATCTATCTGTCTCACACACATTTAGGATCACTGTTTAGATATAACGGGGAAATGGGGACTTTGTCGGCTGTCTTGACGTTATAGGGAATATTGCTGAATAACCGGTTGTTTTGAAGACAGTTGATAAACTACTGCGTCTTTCTGAGGTGTATGAAGCACAAGAAACTTTTCATCAGTTGGATGGTGTCACAATGACGTTAGTGAAGTGGATGTTGGGTAACATTTTGGCAGTCTGGTCATTACACATCAGTTTTCTGTGTCTGTCTGGATGAAAAAAGGAGCGTGATTATCACCAAGCACAATAGCTGTTGATCAAAAAAATCACTCAAGGTTATGAGCAGGACATCTGTTTTGTTCTCTCTTTTTCTGCTCGGCATTCAAAGGCTTGTGTTAATGCCCCAGTCTGGTCAATAGCTTTTGAAAATGTATTATTCTCCTCTTTGGTTTTTGCTGCTTGTTTCATTTGTGAAGAACAAGCCAATGTGCCCTGTTCTCCTGGAGTCAACACAGAGACATTGATGTATATGATTTCGCCATTTCTCCATCTAATCTACAAGAAATCCATTCAGGATCAGGATACGTAAGCACTGCCACGTGATTGGCAGGGTGTTTGAGTCTTTTCTGTATGTTGGGGTGAAATGTTACATTAAACATTAACATATATTAAAAATATTAAACATTTCACCCCAATGATCAGAGGGATGCTATTATCAAGGTGTTGTGGTCTATCTAAAAAGAACACACACACACACACACACACACACAGCTTATGTTCTGTTTCACAGCTATGGTTTTGCTATTGACAATAAAATGAAGGATGTGTGTACCTCATTGACAGAAATGTTTTCACTGCTTTGGAGCTGTGATAAGACTTATAAACAAGATGAGTATACACAGACTGGCTCTTTGTCCCTCAGGTCTAGTACTGAGAAAACCATCTGTATTTCTTTGAGTGCTCTGAATCTGTGGTTAACCCTGTGTAAATGTGTGTGTGTGTAAATGTGTGTAAAAGTCACTTGATGATTGTGTGTGTGTGTGTGTGTGTGTGTGTGTGTGTGTGTGTGTGTGCGCGTGCGTGCTAACTGTATGTTAGATGCATGTGTGTGTGTGTGTGTGCGCGCGTGCATGCTAACTGTAGGTTAGATGCGTGTGTGTGTGTGTGTGTGTGTGTGCGCGCGAGTGTGTGTGTGTGTGTGTGTGTGTGCGCGCACGTGCTAACTGTATGTTAGATGCATGTTGTTTACCAGCCCAGTGTTTGAGTATGACAGGCATGTGACTGCTGCCCACTCTCTGAAATAGCATGTGCATTCCTGTAGGTGTGTAATCCCAGCCAGTTTACGTTCACATGCCTCAGAATGTGTTTGTTTGTGGAGGATGAAGAGCCATTCCTTTTAGAATGTTGCAGTTCCTACTGGGTAAACTTGTAACATGTAACAGAAACTTATTTTACAAGCCAGGCTCTATAACAAATATACTTTGAAGAGCTATGATACAGTAACCATAGCCACTGCAAATGGATCAGACACACTGATCTCTCTCAGATTCATGTCTTTAAATAGAAGTAGTATTCTCAATGGTGACACTACAGGCACCATATATTAGGAAGGCCATGCTGGCTATTAACAGAACTAATATATAAGTCAAACAGAACATGGAATAGACCTCCAGTTTGGTCCTGTTTGTACTAAAGACTCCTAACATAGGTTAAGTAGTATTTTAGTAATATGACATAGCATAGCCTGTTTTGATGCAGTAATGGCTTGCACATCACTGTTAGTTCATTATGTTATGCTTGACTTCTTGCTTAATGTCTTTGCACTGTCTGACCTGCAGATGGAAACATCATAGGATTTGACATGGATTCCCTATAGAGACCCACAACATCAAATCAGAACTGTCACTTTGATGAGTGAGAGAAGTATGTATATGTGTGTGCAGTGTGTTTCCCAATTCTGGAGAGGTGAGTGTATGTAGGTCATCTCTCTTGGGTATACCCTAATTCAGACCGAGGGAGAGGGAAATGTGGGGCAAAGTAGAGATAGGGTCAGGCACACACACACACACACACACTCACAAACTCACACACTCACACACACTCACACACACTCACACACACACACACACTCACACACTCACACACACACACACACACACTCACATACACACTCACACACACACAAAACAACCCTTGGCACACATGCCGTGTCAAGCAGAGATGATGTTAATATGCTGCTAAACTTGACCTCATGTCTTCCTAAATCCTCACCAGGTTTTTGTTATATTTTGCTGATTTCTTAACTTATGACCCAAAAGTGCTCGGGCAGGCGTTTAAGCAGTATTTGGAGTCGAGCAGTATTTGGAGTCGCGGGTCTTCTTTAAGACTACAGCAACAAAACACTGTGTATAACAGAGACTTAAAGCAGTCCTGTCTTTTGGTTCCTACATTTTCACTTGTCACCACACCTGTGAACAGAACCAAAAGGACTCCAGTCATCATAGACTACGAACTTCACTGCCACACAAAGAGAAAGATATATTACCATGGCAACCATGGTTGTGATGCTGAGATTAAGGACAGTAAAGCTTTATTCATTTCCTTTCATCTTTCACTAACACACTCACAGAAGAAAAAGCTCTACTTAGACATTTAATGATTAAAAAAAAAACATCTTAAGTAATGCAACCGGTTTGCAGGAATTGCCTGAAAAGAATTCATTAAGTCGTTCTACTTTGATGCTGTGGATTTGGGTTTTTATTTTGTGTTCGGGGTTCATTTTGCTGGTAGGGGACATAATGAGAGAGTCTGTTTTGAATTTTGCTTTTAACCACTCAGTATGTCCACGGTATAGGGTCCAATACATTGAGAGATTTTTTTTTTTTGCCAAGAATCACAATTTTGGTTTAAAGCTGTTTGTCACCAACATCTTAAGAAAATGTCCATCCTCTGCCTCCTCTATCCAAATTTCACTCAGTCAGCAGTACCCCACCTTTCCCATTACTCCTCCTGTCTGTTCTCTCTGGAGCTTTAGGGAGAGGGTGGGAACAAGCGTGCTAATTAAGGAGTTTCTAACTGTCTCCAAAAAAAAAAAGTGCTGAATCTACTGCTAAACAGACAGATAGCTCTCCCCCCAAAAAAAGAAGAAAAAAATTTGGGTTTTGTTTTTTTGTGGTTGGATGCGTGTGCGCCCGTCCCAAAAATGGAAGAACTGCAGAGAAAGGCGCAGGACACAGGGCCACGGAATGTAATATGAGACACTCCACTGTACGCAGCAAATTTTTTTTTTTTTTTTCTCCCCCAGTGGGGAGTCAGAGCAGGGCGAATGTGAAATGCATGAAATTGATTTTGCTCTTTTCTTTTTCTTCTGTGATCCATAATTCTGAACTGTCCCTGGATTTCGCCCATCGTGAGACATATGATAGAAACCCAGCTACATGTTGTCCTTTTGTCTGATATGAATCGAAGCTAAACATCCTCTTGTCCCCCTTTCTGTGCTAATGTTCTCATCCAGCATGGCATTACAATATACAAAAATTATTACAGATTGTGTGGGCAGAAGAGAGCCAACGAATGTGTCTTTTGACAAATGAAGTGGACAGAATGTAGGCTGCCCAGTGACTGGAGTTGTAAGTCTCTTTCCTAATAACATCTCACAGTTTCATGCCAAGCTAAATGGGGGAGGAAGTAAGATAGTGGAGAGTAAATGAGTGGAAATCTCATAAAACTTTATCAGGTTTGCACAGATTGCTTGAGTATTGGGTTACCGTGACCTCAGCCATGAGGGGGGGGGGGGGGGGGGGGGAATGGAGGAGCCAGAGTCTGGCTGACCATCCCTCATCTGAACGTATAGGTGTTGGAGATTCTCCAGCTTAACCAGTAAACCACCAGTGTAACTCCCTATGTCTACAGTGTCCAAGAAGAAGGTACTGCGTGCGTATGTGTGCGTGCACATATTCTTGAGTGTGTGTACTCATGGAGAGTAATGAAGGGTAGAGGCAGCAGCTGTTGGCAGGGAATCATCAGTAAGACAGGCAGATATAATCCGTCTTTGTAATGTGGAGACAGGAGGAAAACCCACTATGTACCACCTATTGTTCTCTGTTCTTCTCTCCTCTGTTCCACTCTTCTCTTTTCTGCACTGAACATCTGCCTTGCGTCACATACATTCAGTACATGTCAATATATTGCCTGGTAACGCATCGGAGCATTTATCTCCCTCTTCAGCACTGTGGATGAAATCAGATAGCATCACTACATAAAGTTATGCTGTTTATTATAAAGTAATAAGCTTTGTACACTTGGTCCGTGAAAAGATGTGGTATTATAGATCTCAGAGGCGGTGATTATCACTAAGCGGTTTTCTGCGCCGAGTTCAGTTTTTGCGTACTTTGCCTCATTTGTCTCGCGCTGCGTATTTTTTCTCATCATATCCAAGTATTTCGTGGTGTTCTCCTTCCATGCACTTGAATGAGACACAAATCTGTACCGGTCCACTAGGCACCTTGTAAAAGGTGAGGAAAATGGTAGATGCTGACTTGGCCCCCTGTAGAGTGGGCAGGATTTGGTCGGCATGCTAAGCTGTCGGTTGGATAATATGAGCCATTGTTATGGTGAGTGTGGGGTGAAAAGCTCCTAAAACAATGTCAGCCTTCACGACGTTGAGCCCGCTGTGCCTGTGCGATCCAGAGTCTACGCACTGCTCCAGGAGAAAGCTATTCATTCATCTCGTTCTTCCTCAGAGTCCTCCACTGAACTGTTATTGTCATCTTTCTGTGTGTTCCCAATGGCCTCGTGCAAACAAAACCAAGCACGGTTCACTCAAAAAGATCAAAACAAGGGATGTATTGATAACAGGTTTCACTGAATCATTTCTTCGTTTTATTAGGTCAGTTTCATTTTCATTGTGAAAACTATTTTTTTTCTTCTTTTGCCCTGAACTGTCGCCTAAATTTCAGCTTTAATAGCATTCTTTTGATCTTTTAAATTAATGTTTGTCAGACTAGGTTCAGAAGTTCTGAAAAAGAGCGTGTAAAGTTGTTGGCAAAACAGGAACCCTCCTTGCACTCTTCATAAGTCTGTTTGGATGACCGAAGTGCTGAATTATAACAGATGGAGACCCCATGATTAAAGTCCTGATTTTGAATCCTGAAAAAAAGGGGGGAAAAAATGGGACCGTGGCAGTCCTCTCCTTCACAGTCTTTCTTTCATTCCTTTCTCTGTATTTAAAAAAAAAACCAGAGGGTAGGATTTAACCCAGCATCCTTTGTTAGCATTGAACAACACTTGCAACTGTGGTGTATTGAAGAGCTTCTGTGTTGTTCAGCCAAAGTCTGCCCTCTTTCTCTCAATTCCATGGAACATTCCAGAAAGATTCTAAAGACCATCCCCATCTCTCCTCCTCTTTCTAGTCATTGGCACGTAATCTTTGAATGTCTCATTCCTCACACTGTTTGCGCTCAATACCTTTTGGCATTGTACATTCCTGGGAATAGCCTGCTTTCGCTGAAGTAGAGCCCCCCCATCCCCCCCCATACATCGGAAGAAAGCGGTCGCGTCCCAAACGGCCGTGCCCTCCACAGTCCCATTTGAGGTAGCGCACCATGTAGAGACTGTTGAGACGTAGCCTAAGGCTTCTCTTTTGAGAGAGTTTTGGATGATCTCACCGTGGGGTTGGCCCTTATGAATGCCATCGCCCTTCTTGGCATGAGTGCGATCTCATTGAGGGGACTTCGTTTACACAGTCAGTTCCCAAAGACCGAGCTCTCATGACCGTTTGCCTTTAAGCCCTATCTTTGTCTTTGTCCACTGGATTGGACCAATCCCTCAGTCGACTCTGCTTCCAGTCTGATTGTCCATTTCCAGCCTGTTGAAGATGGGCAGCCTTTTCCTTTTAACAAGGTTTCATCATTACAGTTGAAAATCCATATTTGGATAAAAATGCATTAAGGTGTTTTGTGATTACATTGAATATTTTAGGTTGGAGGTCTTTGTATGTTAGTGTGTATCTACATCTGACACATCTCTCTCTCTCTCTCTCTCTCTCTCTGTTTTCCTCTGTTCTATAGACTGTGCAGTCTGACGCTTAAGAAACTTGTGGTGCTGAGAGAGTTGGATAAGGAGCCTATATCTGTGGTCATTGCTGTCAAGATCCAGGTTTGTAATCAGAAGCCTTTAAGAGTAGTGTAGCACTTAAAATTACATGTATGCTGTAATACAATTGATTTTTTGTGTAACATGATCGATGTGAGAAGATTTAACTAGAATGTAAGTGCGTCAACTCTGTGACCTCAGGGATCCAAGCGGATCTTGCGCTCTCATGAGATCATGCTGCCCCCTAGTGGAGTGGTGGAGACGGACTTGGCACTCACCTTTTCCCTTCAGGTAACCAGACAGGCAGTGGTTTCACTGATGAGCCTGTATACACATTGAATTTAAACACATCACAGACTAGCTGTACCCGCCAAATGCTGTGCATTCGATACGGCTGAAGCGATCTCAGGCAAGCTGAAATCGTAGATGTCCCTCCTGACTCATGTTTGTGTCTTTTGCTTTATATAAATCATGTATTCATTTGAAATAATCCTGGTAGTTTTTTTTTTTAAATGCTCAATGCGAGACTGACCGCATTTGGTGTTGTGTTGTGTGGTGCCAGTATCCCCATTTTCTGAAGAGAGAAGGGAACAAACTGCAAATTATGCTTCAGAGGAGGAAAAGGTATAAGAACCGCACCATCCTGGGCTACAAGACGCTTGCTGTCGGGTCCATCGATATGGCTGAGGTATGACCATTCCCGCCGACTTCCTTATCCCTTGTGGCATCACCTCCACTCAGTGGTGACGGTAGACACGTACAAAACATGCCTTTCCATTGGCTCAACCCTGGCGGAATGTTTTTCTGTGCAATCAGGTGATGCAGCACCCAACCGAGGGGGGCCAGGTGCTCCCTCTGTGCAGTAATCAGAAGGAGCTGCTGGGAAAAGTGGCTGAGATCTGGATCTTCTCTCTGTCCAGTCAGCCCATAGACCACGAGGATGCTGCGCTGCTGGGCCAGAAGATCAAATGCTCAGGTAAATGAGCTCACGCTGTGAACACGCTGCTCTCCAGGGACATGCTGGGGGGGGGGGGGGGGGTCCAATATGACATGAGGATCTGAGGCAGTTTAGTCATTGATGAGGTTGCATTTTATAACAATTTGTTAAAATACGGATCAATGAAAAATTAAACGAAATGTTTAAAACACAAATTTTGATTGTACTAATGTTAAGTAGTTACTATGGTATGTATGTCATATTTGTTTAGTGATTGTAATTCTGATTATAACTGTAATGGCATGGAAAGTGACATGCAAAGATCAAATCCACTGCTGTTGTTAACACTTGGCTGGCGTTACTCTGTGTGTGTGTGTGTGTGTGTGTGTGTGTGTGTTTTTTTTTGTGTGTAGATAACTACTCTGAGGAGGAGTATGAGAGCTTCTCTTCCGAACAAGAGGCCAGTGACGATGCCGTACAAGGACAGGTGAGGCTGTCAATCAAATCACCCTGAATCTGTCAAAGTCCTCATGTGTATTTATGAGTGTCTAGATCTGTAACTTGACGAGGTACATGAGTGCTCACTAACCTTTGGTCAGTTTCAGTGCGTGCATGTGTGCGCGTGCGTGTGTGTGTGTGTGTGTGTGTTCTGTCTAAACTCTATAAATCTGTCTGTCTCCACTGAACTGTTTTTCCATTTGATCATGTACAGGATCTTGAGGATGATGAGTATGACGTGAGGAAGCCCAAAAAGCAGCGGAGGTCTATCGTGCGGACTGCGTCTATAACCAGGGTAAGAGATACGAAAATACAGGACCTGGCACTCAAACCCTGCCACTTAGTGCTCACATACACACATAAGCACTTTACTATGGAATGTATCATGCTGATCCTGATGTTGTAATGTATTCTTGGTCAGAGACTATTTACAGACACGGGCAAGTCAACAGGCTTGGGAGTGTGTGATTGGCCGTACCAGAGGTTTCCTTCTGTACTTTCTTGTTGTTCATGTTTCTTTCTCTCCATTAGCAGCAGAACTTCAAGCAGCGAGTGGTGGCTCTGTTGAAGAGGTTCAGGGTCTCTGATGAGGTGAGGATGTTTCTATGTCTCTCTATCTCTCTCTTTTTTTTTAACTTCTTTCTTTCTTTCTCAACACTTTTTTTTTTTTTTTTTTTTTTTAGAAAAAACTACTGCTGTCGTCTGAACATGTTTTTAGTCTTTTCCTTGCCTTATGTTTCTTTTTCTTTTTTTTTGCAATATTATTCTTCTAACTGTGCCTTACTGCTCTTCATGTACATTTGTCTAACATATCACTATATCTGTGTGTGCATGTTTGTATGCACACACGTGCACATGCATGTGTGTGTGCGTGTGCGTGCGTACGTGTGTGTGCGGGTGCGTGTGTACACGTGTTTGTGTGTGTGGCAGGTTTTGGACTCTG